>NW_007253123.1:196170-298515 GCF_000164805.1 Carlito syrichta
AAGAAGAAGAAGAAGGAGGAGGAGGAGGAGGGGGGAGGAGGAGGAGGAGAAGAAGAAGAAGGAGAAGAAGGAGAAGAAGAAGAAGAGCTCATAATGGATCACAAGCTTTTATGAACACTTATGTAAATAAAATGGAAATTTTAGACAAAACCAGAAAAATCTTATAGGAGAACAAACTTACAAATAAAGTCTCTCAAGAGTTTATAGAAAACCTCATCTTACAGCTTTTATATACACTTAATGAAAACAGAGTGGTTTAAATTTTAGAAACAATTGTGGAAGGCATTAAAAATGTTCATACACTTTTACTCAGTAGTCTTAATTCTTGGAAACTTTTATAAGGAATTATGCCTTAATGAAAACAATAACAACAAAAACCTTGCAGCATAAATACATTCCACAGAATTATACGAAAAAAGAAAATTAGACCAAATCAAATGTGAAACTACTGCTGAACAGCTAAGAAGATGGATTCAAGTGGGTGAAAACATTGTTTTTTTTCCAATAGTCTCTTTGGAAAAATGGGAATCTCTTTACGTTTCATTTTGCATTATATTTGGGCATATACTGCAAATGTCCAGCAACTGAAGCACTAGTTCAAGAAATCATGCTAACAAAGCATGAAATACAATGAAGTTTTTAGAAATAAATATGTAAATGTAATTTTGTATTTAGGGGAGGCTTACCCATGTGCCTAAATTCTGTTGATCATATAAGAGGAAAATACAGAACCAACTGGGGAAAACGAAAAAGATCAGGACATGCTGACAGGGCACAATATTTCAGTAAACTATGTCAGGGTTCAAAGAGAAAATCTGGCTTTATAGGGAAATAGTGTTAGTAACAGTAAAACCAATAATTGTCCATTGTAAAGCTTCAGACAGAGCTTCATATTTCAGCAGGCAGAATTATTGCCACTCTGGGGACTCATGAGAATAAGTCAGTCTGTGATTAATGGAACTCAGTGCTAAGTTCTACTGGATTTGGTGCTGATACTGCTGGTATACCTTATTTATCGACTCTTTAGTGACCATTTCTTTTAACCACAATGTTTTTGAAACTGAAGTATATTTTATAAACAATCATCATGCTTCATGTAGTTTTTTTTTCATTATTACTAAATTGATAGCCTGTCTTAAAATGTATATAACACCTTAGATTCAAGGAAACACGATGTTTCTAGGGTTCTTACTAGCTCAGGAGCTGGGCGTGTGGGTGAGACCTGGCGTTAGCGTTTGCTGAGAGGACTTATGGTCGTTGAAAGGAAAAGAAGACAAGGACTTAAATTATAAATCACAGCATAATTGAGAGATTGAAAAAGACTGCTTCTAGTTCTCAAAAGCTTGTGATCCATTGTGAGAGACAGGCTAAGAACAATGACATACCCTGAGATCGTCCTCCAACAATACAAGGAGCTTGGTTCCTAAGACCACTTTTCCAACTGCTACGCCCTCTGTTGGCGGTCAATGCGATTGATAAGTCTGACCTCACACAGAGTTTTGCTTATATCTTTCAAAGATTGTTGGAAAGTGGAAAGTTGTGGAGTTTCACTGCCAAGTTCTGTGGTACAAGCTGTATGCTCTAAGAATTAAGAGGACAGAGATTGAAAAGGACTAAGGAAGGATTAATGAGTTAGAGTTGGGGCTTAAAGAATTTCAATAGGCGAAAAGAGGGCTTTTCAAGGGCTAATAAACATGGAACTTGAGAGGGGACAGAGCAAGGTGCATTTTTTGGCGTAGTGCCTCATCTGGGGTGTTTTCTGATTCAGCCCTGGAAGTCCTTCTTTGGTTAAACTGGGGATAATTTGCAAAGACAAGAATTTACTTGCAAGTGATTGAAATGCGACAATATACTTCTCTCTGCTTTTCCCTCCTGACACAGAATTGGAGCCTAAGCCTCTCTGAGACTTTTCAATCACAGCCCGAGCTTCATGCCAGTCTATCTTAACCATAGAGGCCCATTCCACGTCTTGCAAATCTTGTGCCAGAAAAGAACTCCCACTGCCTTGCAAACCCGTCTTGGCACAAACAGGCCTCTGTGGGCACAGAGCAGAATGGGCACAGAGCAGGACGGGCACAGAAAGACAGTGCACAGCTCCCCATGCCTGACGAGGTGGGGAGGTGGCTCTGCTGCTTTCTCCCTTGGGGCAAAAATCCCACACACTAAGTATAATTTCCAGGCATGTTGAATAATGGATAAAAATTAAATTGGACCCTCCTTCTATCTGAAATCTAATTAATCTTTCTCTTCCATGCATTCACTCCACTAAAATATGGCATTAAAATTCCAGCACTTTAGTCTGTACTTTCCAGCAGCTTTCTATAAGCAGTAGTAACCTGATCTACTAGCTCATGAAATCCTAATATGGAATAATTTAGAAAAGTGAAGAGATTCATTCTCAGCAAGTGAATAACAAGACATTGACTGAGGAATTTTAGATCCCAACAGTAGTAAAGCAGTGCCCCAGAAATAGAATTATTATTATTCTTACTTTGGTTTGTTGCGCTGAGTCTAAGAAACCATCCATCATGTTAGTTGTTAGTGGAATTACATGTTCTGTGAGCATACTTCTTGGAAATGATTTGTGAAAACAGCACTGCTTAAACTAGTCTATAACAGTTAGTTATCCATACTTAATTCTGAATTTGTTCTGGTTTCTGTTTTTCACATATGTAGGTGTCAGATCTACTGTTGTGCTAGGAAAAACAAAAAAGTTTACTTCAAAATCAAAATCAACCACATCCTGATTCCAATGTATGTCAAAGCTTTGGGGTAAAAGAGCCCAGGATTAAATTTGGGTATGTTTTAAAACTTCTTTGAAACCAAATTACTATTAGAATCTTTCCCTCTTTCTTAAGTGAGGAAATCCCAGATGAAACCTCTCTTGTATTTACTTGTTTTGTCCACATCAAGACTAAAGAAGGAGAAAACATATTCTGGCAACAGTTATCCTAAGAGAGAAAGCTGCAAAATAACCTGACATGTCAAAACATTTAGAAATACACCACAAATATTTAAGTATATGAATTGTTCATATGTGCATTTACATATATATGCATATATTACAAAGATAGCTTAAGAGGAAAGATTTCTACATATTCTAAAACTTAAATTTGTCACCAACTCTAGTTTGGGGATATCGACTAGGAGCATGAACTAGAAATAATGGTTCTCTTGAGTTTTAGACTATATGATTCTATAATTTATATATATTTTTTATCTGATCAGCTTAAGGTGGCATATATGAAAAGGTTAGGTCATATGCATTCTTCTCTTTTCTTCCTGAAGTCCATGTATATAAGGGTATAAGGGTGAGTGCCTCAAGGATTTCATAGATTAATAATCACAGCAAGACGACTATTGATATTCAGGTACGATTTGAAAGGACAGGGACTTATTTCATTACTTCTTTGTATTCCTTATATCATTTATTTAATTGCTTTGATTGTTATATATAAATTGAATGAATGAATGAAGGAAGGAAGGAGTTAATAAGAATGTGTTCATAACAAATAATATGTAAACATGGGATCAGTTAGATCATAAATATTTTCGACTCTGCAGTTCATAGTCTCTGTTACAACTACTCAACTCTGCCATTTTAGAGTAAAAGCAGCTACAGAAAAAAATACACAAAAATAAGTGGGGGTGTGTTTCAATAAAACTTTATTTACAATAGAAGTCTGTGGTCTGAATTTATCCCTTAGGGTATTCTTTATCAATTGCTGACCTAAAGCATCAAGGGCTACCCTTTATTCTCAAAATAAATGGTTAATTGATAAGTAGCAAGACATCATGAGAGGATCAGCTCAGAGGAAACACAGCTCAACCAAACTGTCCCACCTGTAAGCCATCAGTAAATAGATAGCATATAGGACCAACCAGACTTTTATACTTTCTCTCCTTCCTGTCACTAAATTCTTTTTGGCTTTGATATGTTTTGTGTGCTATTGCCATTTTCAGGCTAACACGAGGAAAAGGGGTAGATGGCATAAGAGGACATTGAATGGACCGCAGGCAGCCCAAATATTCTATGTGTTAGTCACTTCTGATATCTAGTGGAATGAATGCTGCATTCATTAATGCCCAGAGTCAGCCAGGCAAGGTCCAGACAGTCTGCTGGCAGCAAGAAAGCTAAAGGCAAGGGAGGCTTGTGTCGATTGTCGTCTGTAGTTATAAGCCTGAGAAATAGTAGCTATGAATCAGCCTGTCTGAGACTCTGCTGTCTTTATGTACAGCAGTAAGGAAGATAATATTTTTAAAAGCTTTTAGAAATAAAATGAGTCTTAACCACTGGAGAGAAGAATCATAGTCTCTAGCTACATTGCCTAGAGCCTAATGATGATTCATGGCAAAATTAGACCAATTAGGCACCCCCCCCATACTGTAGTCTTGAGTACGCTAGATAAGATCATTGGTTCCTTTGACTCATGGAATCCTAAAATAAAAGGGATCTTAGAGATTTTCTAGTTGTGGGGTCATGAAATGTTAGAAGCATGAGGCACCTTACTGGAAATCTGGTCAACCCATTATTTACAGATGAGGAAACTGAGCCCTGGTGAGGTAAGCAATATCCAGTGATTTATAATTAATGGGTCTTGAAGGTAACACTTGAGACAGTGCTTTTGATTCTGGGTTGAAATATTGATTTATTCAGAAAATTATTAGTCATTCAACCAATGTAGTTTGCACATTGTTTCCCAAAGTGATTTTACTAGAGAACCCCTTTTGGTTCCTCACAAGGATAGCAGGCCAGAACCTACCTCAGGAATCTCTGTGATGACTACTCCACACCTTTAGCCCTTTCAACTCCACCCACACATGAACTTTACAGGTGTGAGGAGAATGAGATCCAAAGAGTCTAGGTTGCTGGCTCCTACGGTTGTCTGCATGTTAGAATTACCCAGGGGTCTTTTAAAAATTCCTAAGACCAGGCCATACCCAGACCAATAAATCATCATCTCTAGGGATAGGGCAGAGACATCATATTTTTTTAAGTTCCCCAGGTGATTTCAATGTGCAGATGAGTTTGGGGAAGCTCTGGGCCAGGTTATCTCTATTTGTGTTATAGCTCAAGTAGGAAGCTGCGCTATCCATTGTGGGGAAAAATGATTTGGGGACATCAGAAGAAATGGAATAACATTTCTCAAAAGAAAACTCCACTGGGAACAGTGGTTCACACCTGTAATCCCAGCACTTTGGGAGGTGGAGGTGAGAGGATTGCCTGAGACCAGGGGTTCGAGACCAGCCTGGACAACCTGGTGAGACCTCACCTCTACAAAAAATTTAAAAATTAAAGTGTGGTGGCACATGCTTGCAGTTTTAGCTACTTGGAGATGCAGTATATGTCATAACTGAGTTGTCTCCTTTTACTTGATGTTTTCACATCAAAAGTTTGTCACATTATTCCACTTAAACACAATGTATAACTTAAAAAAAATTTCTTTATAAAATCCTTCCCTACCAACCACAGATGGGCAGCAGATAGATTTGGAAAATAAGTTAAAGTGAAGGATTATGACATACTTTTATATGTTTCAATTAGAATAAAATTCTAGATACACTTTTGAGATTGTTGTTTCTGGATTGCTATTCCAATGCCATACGAGTTGGCTCGTTTTTTTTCAGGCCAAGATGAGTTCTCTGGCCTCCCCTCTAAGTCCCTTACCTGAGGTTCATCATCCCATCCCTTGAGGTCCTCTACCCTTCCTGAGGTAAGACAGAGCAGCAGGGATCCTTACCCTGGAGTTATTTATCTAAAACCAGTTAACGATCTCAACACAGTCAAGCACATTCTAGACCCCAGTGACTTGAAGCTGCAGTTGCATTGTGAACATACTATTCTTACATAGGTTGTGTTTAATTGGGGTGACTTGAAGAGATTATAGAAGGTGCTAAGTGACTCCACACTTCCGGCTCCCGGTTAGTATATTCTCTCCTATAGAAATTTAAAATTTAAGGCAAAATAAAATCATCTTGCAACTCCTCATTCTTATACTCGTCTTCAAAAATCCTGCTTTCTGTAGAAAATTGTTTTGTGAGATTTAGGAAAGAAAACCCCCCAAAATAATTTTTTTCTGAAAACCAGTGAACTGGGATCTATAAGAAAAGAGCTAGTGCCATCACAAGAAGGAAATTCCAAAACATTGGTGACCTCTTTTATTGTCCTGGTGTTCTATTTTCCTTACCAAAATAAACAGACCATGATGATTCATTAAGGTAGTATAAATTCCACTTGAAAATCCTGGAAAAGTGGCCATTGTGGGGAACTTTCCAGAGAAAAGTCATCCAAATGAGAAGACAGGAGAGGAGGGAAAGTGAGCTGCCCATCAGGAGAAAGGAACAGAACTGACACTATCTGCCTCTACCCAACAAGGCCCAGTCTCTGCTTTTCTGTGACTTTAGCCAGCATTACATTTAGCAAACTTTCCTACTAACTGTAAGACAAAATTTTTTGATCTTCACTTTTTATGTGTGGGCAGCTTGACACCCCAAGACTTTCATGTGGTATTTTTATCCCTTGGTATTTTTATCCCATGTCCAAGAGATGTTGACATTAGAAGCCATATGTTCTCAGCTGTGTCCACTTCTGGAGCACGAATTTTATCCCCAAGTTAACATGAAGTAAATAGTCATAATATATTTCCGAAATTGGAAAGAACAAGAAGGAGGTCCTTCACGCTGAGAGATAGATAACAGAATTTTCAAGAGATATTTCTACCAACACAATGGAGCATCATGGTCTATTTATTTTGATAGGTTTGTTACTAGGACAATAGAGGAGATCTTTAATGTTTTGAGATTTTTCTTTTTAAGTGAGCACTAGTTCTTTCCCTATTGATCCTAAGCCTTTGGTTTCCAGAGCAAGCATGACTTGGTTTTTTTTTCTGAAAGCCCATCAATAGAAACTGAGGTTCTACTAAGTGCCAGGTGAAGGGGTAGCTGACAATAAACTAATGAGACTTACTTTTACTCTACAAATGAACAATTAAACACCTGGGATCTCTGTTTTTAAGGACATCTAATCTACATTATTTCTTTAGAAAATGATGCACAGGTTTTTAAGACAGTTGTTTTCTTGCAAAAATTTTCTGTTGACTTGGAAAAAGCAATCAAGTACATGAAGACATGAAATATCTCTTAGTAGCATTATTACCAGAATACTGTCAGAAAAGTCTGATTTATCACTCTCTGTGAAGGTGGTGACATTTGCTTTCTTTTGTTTCTGTGCATCTGTACGTTCATGTATGAATATGTGCCTGTGTGCGTGTTTGTGTGTGTCTGCTTCTTGCTTATTTATTTAGGACTTTTATTGTCTGGGCAGGAACATCATCTGTTCAGAGAGATTCCAAGGAGAGAAATCCATACCAGGGTCAACAAAACAGGGACAGTGACTTCACTTTTTATTGTGGAAGACACATTCCGTGCTATGTTTTCTAATACTGCTTGGTCATAGAACCCTGACTTATTTATTTAATTTTTTTGCCTGTTGAGCCCAGGTATGAATATTAATAACTGAAACCCATATCAGTGCCCTTGACTCATGTCAGCTTTTTTCCTAGCTAAACTTCTTTCTTTCTTTTTTTTTTTTTTGAGTTGGAGTCTCACTCTGTCGCCCAGACTAGAGTGCAGTGGCCGCTCCCGGCCACCACAGCCTCGACCCGCTGGGCTTCGGCAATCCTTCCGCCTCAACCTTCCAAGTAGCCGGAACTACAGGCGTGTGCTACCACACCTGGCTGATTTTTTAATTTATTGTAGAGATGAGGTCTCGCTGCCCAGGCGGGTCTCGAACCCGCGGGCTCAGGCAATCCACTCACCTCAGCCTCCCAAAGGCGCGGGATTACAGGCTGAGGCACCGAGCCCGGCTAAACTTCTTTCTATTCACTGTCTTCTTCTTTTCTTCTTTACTTCAAGGAAACCTATTAATGCTCTTACAAAATATTGCAGCACCCAAGAACTGACATTACTGGGGACTTTGACTAGGTCCTTTAACTATGGTCCTTATTTCAGGAGGAGTTAACTCTTATGAACGTTTGAGAGAGATAGCAAAACTATTAAGTTTTTAAGGAGGACAGGTGGGTTTAACCTGCATGTATCTGCCTTAATCATAGTCACTCATGCACATGTAATTTGCAATATGTGTCCTTGCGTTGTATGGGACACAGTCATTAAAAACAATTTTTGCTTCTTGCTGGAGTCTATGGGTGTAGATGGCATGAATATGTTCATTCATTTATGCTACAATTAATGATTGAGGTGCTGGGTGCCATATAGCATACAAGGAGTGAGTCTGCCTACAAATTGGCAGAAAGTCCTCTGGGGTCTGAGCCTGAGTCTGGAAGACAATTTTAGTATTTCTGGAATCAGCGTGAGTTGAGTTCACATTCTTAAGCTTTGCCATTTAATTAATGGAGAACCATCAACAACAAGCTCAACTTCTATAGATCCAAATTTTCTCAATGAGAAAGTAAGGAAGAATAGTGCACAGAAATAGCGTGAAATTTAAATGGCATACTATGTGTATAAAGTCTGGAATAAGTGAGGCGCTCAACAAGTTAGTTCCTTTTTCTTCTTTAGCTTGTGATTGATAGGAGCCTCTTCTACATCCCTCAACCTGACCTAATTTTGCTCAATAACAGCCACATGGAGAAATTCAAGTCTCCTAGAAGTGAGACCCACTGGCCTTCATCTTCCAATAGATATTTCATTCCCTTAAAAGGAGATCTGTGTCCCATGAAAAGGAGAAAGAAATGCTACCTCAGACCAGAGTGAGTTTACTGCTTTCTGCTCCCTGTAATTTAAAGGGTTAATTTACTTTCATGTTCCTCCCACTGAGAATCACTGTTATTATGGGATGCAGGTTCCCACAAAAATAAAGAGAGATGGTTTTGTGTTTTTTTTTTTTTTTCCAAAGCATAAACTGGCAAGACCATAGTTAATTTCCATGAGAGCCAAGACAGCAAAACCCTGGGTAAGTCTTTGAAAATTCACTTGGGACACTTTATGTCAGAGAGACAGTGTTTAAAAGACAGGAATCCCATACCTTGAGTTCACTTTCCCATGAAAGTCTGCAGAAGTTACTGCAGGAAACAAAAAGCAATTTACCTTTACCCTAACCAGACCTCCCCCTCTTCTCCAACCTCCTCCCTCCCATTCCTTCTGCTACCTGAACTGCTCTAGCACTGGGAGATAACTTGCTTTAACTCTTTGCTACTCAAAAGTGTGGTTCCTGGGTCAGTACCTTCTACATCACGTGGAAGCTGGTTAGAAACACAGAATCCTGGGTATCACTCAGACCTACTGAATCAGTGTCTACACTTTCACAAGATTCCCCAGGGATTCGTGTACATCCTATAGATTTAAGTGCAGTCCTTTAACCGGCATCCTTGTGGAAGGACTGCATAAAATTGAATTTCCTAGTCTTGGAAATGCTGATCAAAGCCCTGTTTATTGTGGGTCCTTTATTTTTATGTTCCTGTTATAAAAATATTTGGTACAAAGGAACGCCGTAACACCAAACCCTCCAGGTAAAAAATGTAGCCTCTGAGAGTTTTGGAACTGTGCACTGTTAATCACAGGTCTTAGGTTATATTTAAGCCCACTGGAAACCTGCATATACATGCAGTGGCATTTGCAGCTTTATAATGTCATTGTCTAATGGGGATTATATCACTCTTACCTGTGAGTAACATAGGCCACCTTTTAAAACTGCACTTCACTCGTTTTCTTGTAGCAGAAGTTTTATATAGGCTTCTGGGTAAAATAGATACTGTTTGTCCCAACCAAACCATGTCAAGAAAATTAAAGGGTAAAAAAATTACACAAAATTCAAGCACAATCAGAATTTAGGAATTCCTTGGAAGACTACAAGTTTATTTTGTTGTTGTTGTTGTTGTTGTTTTTAGTTAGGCTTTGTTTTTTTTTTAACTCAGGCAAGGATGTGAATTCATAAAATATTGGTGAGTATACACACTATGCAGTTAAAGTCTAAGTATAATTATAGCATAAAGTATAATTATCTCATGAAGTCATGAATTTCTGAGTCATATTGTAAACACCATTTATTAGCATATAGGTGTTGAGCACAGACATTTGCAAATATTGTTAGAAGGCCTCTTGAGGGATGAGAAATAAAGACATTTTTGCCTTCATGAGCTCCTTGTAACTAGAGGACAAAAATGTGTTTATGGGTCACCATTACCAATTACCCAGCAAAGAAAACCCTATGAGTGATAGAGACTGGGATTTAGAGCAGGAGAGCAGAATTCTATTGAATGTCACCACGGAAAACCTTGTCATTGCACATTTTTCCAAGGGAAGTTATTAAGCAGAGACTCAGCCTACTGTCCCTGCTATGCTAGCTTTCCTGAGCCTGCCTGCTTCCAGTCACCCAGGAAAGAACCAGGAAGTAAGTCTTCCAGTTGGATTGGTGGCAAAACCCATCTATGCATGGGAAATAGGAGAAGTGAGGTGCTGGATGTGGCCTGTGACCCCCTGACAGGCAGTCCCTTCACACCGTGGCATGCCGTGGCCCGGTATGCTTTGAAGGCCTCCCATGGAGGTGGTCTTGACGTGTCTTTCAGTGGACACAGATTTTTATCACCAATCCATAACAAACTATTTTGCCGACAGAAGGAAAAGGAGGAAGGGGGAAGGGAAAAGGAGTGGGTAGCTGATAACAGCTTACATTTAGAAAGGGCTTAGAATGTCCAGAGCAGCCTGCCTCAGGCTCCCCTCTGACTGCTGGCTAAGCACTTCTTGATTTTTACACGTACACAGAGGGGCACTGGAGTTTTATTCTGTGTGTGTTTCTGATTCCTAGTTATTAAGGAGAGTTCCTGCAAATACAAAACAAACTTGTAATGCACAGTGTTATGTCCATGTATACATGTATAAATGATTGTGAAAACTCATGGGACTGTATATGTTAGGCCTGTGCATTTTACTTTACATAGCTATCCCTCCATAAAAATAAGTAATAATTTAAATGACTTAGGGGGACAGGGGAAGGAATGGGGTTATATGAAACATAGTTGACCTGTCATTGATAAACAGGGAAGCTGTATGATGTTGGTTTCATGGGGGGTACACTTATTTTCTCTCTATAAAGTAAAAATGTAAGGGAGTGGTTATTGTAAAGTCATAAGAGTGGTTTACCTTTTCAGGGATGGGAGGAGTCATGCTCAGAGGGGCACCATGGATGTTGTCTGTATCCTGTTTCTTGACCTGTGGGTATAGTAAAATGAGTGTTTGCTTTGTGATAAGCCTCTGAACTCCACATCATTGCTTTCTGTATGCATGCTGCATTTCACAATGAAAGTTTTTCAAATGTCTACACCATACAAGACACCATAAACTACATGTATAAAAACATATGCTTGCACATTAACTAAAGGATTATACATCAGAAGCATTCCTAGATCCTGTTTCGTATATAAATTAGAGTATGCCAGAAAGAGCTGAACATAACCCCTCTCCCCAGTGTTCTGCCCAGCTTATTGTCTCTAAGAGAATAGCAGAAACTTAGCAGTCACTCAGAGGGTGGGGAGATCTTAATGAAAAATAGTCTGTATCTAGGTGTTTCACAGCCTAGGCCCAGCTAATCACAAGGTTTTCATCTCCTTCCTTAGAAACAGGAGCCAAAAAGTAATTTTCTCATTTGCTTTTGAACAAACTCAGCATTCCTCAGGACAGTTGCACTTGCTATAAACCTCTACCTGAGATTCCCACTGAAGCCTGGACAGCATGCATACTTCCTTACCTGCTTCAGGAACTAGCTAAAATCATAGTTTCAGTGTTAAAATCGAAAATAGCCACCACATTCTTGGCATTTTCTGGTCCCCTTTCTCTGTTTTATTTTTCTTCTTAGCTCTTATAAGTTGTATTTTATTCTCTCTCTGTCTCTCTCTGTCTCTCTCTCTCTCTCTCTCTCTCTCTCTCTCTCTCTCTCTCTCTCTCCCCTCTCTGTCTCTCTCTCTCTCTCTCCTCATGTCATGACACCCACAATCGTGTCTGGCACATAGCAAGTGCCTCACTAAGCATTTGCTGGATTCATTGAATAACTGAACATGGATTCATAGGAGTAGACACTGATACTCAAGAAGCCAGTCTTTGACACAATAAACTCATTGCTTGCAAATGGTCTTGTGGCAAAAGAATCTATTTTATCTTATTCCATCATAGTTTTTACTGTTTATTTTGTAACTGCTGCAGGTAGAATGTGTTTTGCGTGTTATGGGTTGTGGGGCTTGACCTGGGATTTTTGTTTGTACCATGCATTTAATCAGAACTCATGTTCTAAATTCCAAATGCTGCCACGTGAACCAGACCTTGAAACATGACCTCTTTATATGATACCTTGAGGGTCCCCAGGTCAATCTGTGTCTTCCATGGGCACTCCCCAGATTTTTACTGCTGACAATTATTACACCAGTTAAAGGACATATTTTCTAGCTGATATCCTGCTGTTGTTATGAAGGGAATTGATTCTAATTGCCAGTTTCCTGCATTTTTCTTTAACATTTAGCCTTTGCAAGGAAGAAAAAAATCACGATGAAAATTCCACACGTTACTAGGATTACTTCACAAACAGAACATTCTTGACTTTGGAATTCCCCCCAGACTCCAAACTGAGCTTACCCATACAGAAAACTAGAATTCATTTGGAAATGGAAGGAAAACAGGGCAAAATGTTATCTCTGAGCTACGCCATTTGGCTTCCAGTGGACACACGAAAGGGACACACATTAAATGTCAACCAGGCTGATAATGGACAGGAAGCATCACTTCAGATACAGCAAGTTCCATCTTTGTTGGCAGCAGAACCCTGGACGCAACACAATTGCTCTAACCCCAAGTCACCCCACGCATAAGCTGAACTGGACTCGCAGGTGAGGATGCTGGATCTCGGTGCTTGAGAATCTGAGGACATCTCACAGAAAATCAGACCGAAATCTGGCCAGCAGGGAGGGCTGGAGTTTGTTTATCCACTGTTGGGAGATGAGCAAGGCAGAAAAATAGACCCCGGTTCCAAGTCTTCCCTGGCTCCATTATCAGGAAAACAGGACAATATACACAGAAATAAAATACAGAAACTTCCTCTTCACCATCATTTTTAATCTGTCCTGGCACCAATTTGCACTGACATCAGCTCACAGTGGGTTCAATATGAAATTTATCTTCATAGAAATGTGACCCTTGGCTGCCAGTAGGCTAAAAAATATAGCCAACAATGGGGCAAATAAAGATAAAAGAGTTTGTGCAGGACAAATACTGCATTTCCTACACACGGCTTTGTAATTCCCCTGTCTCAGGAATGAATAGTAAACAAGTGGACACTGTCAGCTATCAGGGAGCCTGTGGTGCGTTATCTGCCCACTACTCCAGGCGAAAATGTAGATAATCATTTTGCGTGGATTGGGACAAGATGACTAATTGACATTGCTGTGAATGAATGACTTGAGATATGTAAAAGGCGAGCAGGCATGACTTCTCATAAAAATGTCTTCTTCAATCCACAAGCTTTGTGTGCTGAAGACCTTGTGCTGTTTTCATATCCAAGCAGCCGAATTTGAAAGTGTTCAGGAAATGACCGTACGCACACATGTGTGTATTGTGCGTGTATGTGAATGATTTATGATTTTTAAAGTGTCAGACTTATTGTTTTGCCAGCCATTCTTTGTTAAACACAAGTTAGATTTTAATTAAATCACATATGTTTTGAACTCAACATGCATGTATATTTTACTTCGACTACCTTTAGGTTACGGTTTAATAACTTTAGTCTTAGTTTGGGCTGGTGCGTGTTTTGGCTTTTCTTATTAATTTCTTGCATTTATACAGCTGTTTTCAAAGCAGCTGTGAAGTATTTTAAAAATTTCTTCCCAAGGGGAAAAAACTTAGTATACGCAATATAAAAAAAGAAGGAAGAAAAAAAAAAGACAAACATTCTTCTATGAAGTTCTGTCAGTATATTTCAGATAGACCAGGAAATCAGCTAAGCTAAGCAAACATAGACATTTTATATGGCAAGAACAAAGTAACAGCCTTTTCTACTTTAATAAATCACTGTCATAATTGTCTCAAAGCAACTTGATTTGAGGAATAGACTTTGGGGAAGTCCTCCTTCCCAAAATATCCACCTTATCTGGCTTTTCCCTGATAGCTGAAATTCCACTGTGGGAGAGGGCTCTGCAGAGCTAAGGGATACAAGTATCTCTGGGAAAGGAGAAGCCACTGAGATATTTACACTTCAGGGTGAGGTGTTTAATCAAATGCGATAACCAAGTGAGATGTGTTTTTCTTGTGAAGCCACTGATTCCAAGAGGGAAGGGGTGTCAAGATAGTGGTGGGAAGACCTGACAGAAAAGGTAAGAAGGTGTTAAAGACAAAAGTCAACATCCTCCTAATATGTTGGGGGAGGGGGGCGCTGGATGTTTTAGCCCTTGGTAGACATTGGCTCTGTGCATCCTGAGATTCTCAGAAGAGAGGTATATAACACATAAGAATCTTGGGGTGTGGCAGCCTTTCCTAGTTTCCTGAACTTCTCCTTTACCCCAGAATTTCTGAGGTCACCCTTTGTTGTTAGAAAGATGTTGCTGATGAAATCTTTCCATGCACATGAACAAGGAAGAGGCAAAAAAAAAAAAAAGTTTGAGAATCACTTGCAAACTTATTCATTTGTCTCTAGTTAAAATAATTAGAGTCTCAGAGGAACATCGCTCCCTGGAGACTGGTAAAGTATTCCATAGTTCTGCACCACTAAGAGAACATAAAGGAGCATCGCTGTAGACATTTTTATTTTTATTTATTTATTTTTGGAGATAGAGGCTCTCTCTGTGTCCCAGATTGGAGTACAGTGGAACAATCACAGTTAGTTGCAACCTCAAACTCTTGGTCTCAAGTGATTCTCCTGCCTCAGCCTCCTTAGTAGCTAGGACTACAGGCACACATCACCATACCCAGCTAATTTATTTTTATTTTTGGAGAGGTGAAATCTTGCTCCATTACTCGACTGGGAACAGCCATTTTTAGAGATAGTTTCTGCCTATACCATGGGAAATATTCCTTTCTCTCCAGTCTACTTGTCCCTTTCTCCTGCCATACACGTACTACCATATGGCCAAGGAAAAGACAGAGTTGCCCATGGGCCTGGTAAGACGTTGGGTCTTAACTCAGAGAAAAATAAGACTTTTGGTTGTGTATAGCTATCAGCCTATAAAGACTTGAGAACTATGGGTTTGGAGTAAGTGGGTTGACCTCCTCGAGTCTCTAGAAACCCATCTATCTGTAAAGGAAGATATCCATATCCTACAGAATCTCAGCCAATCATGTCACTTTCACAATCTTAATAAATCTGTGAACCATGTACCTAATCACTTACACATTTTAACTTCCTTTCTTTTACTTTCTTTGACTCTGAAATAAAAAGTAGCTCACCCCACCTTCATGTTTTCTTTCAAAAAAAGCACTTACTAGTTTTTAACTATGTGTCTTTATGTGCCTGGCAAACTAGATGTGATCAATGCATCGTTATTGAATTTTACTTGTTTGGTGTTATAAAAGAATAATTCCCAAAAATGCAAGACAAGGTTTATCTACAAATAAAGAAGTAACATGTGTCATTTACTTTTTTCAACTCTATTATGAGGGGACCTGTACCATGAAACACTATTCCAAATAAAAATAGAAAGTCAGAGGTTATATGGGCACTTGGCAGAGAATGTTGTACTAAGATGTCTAGTTTAGATACAAAACTGTTTAATATCCCACAGGGCAATCAAATAGTCACCTTAGAGTTTTTTGTTTGTTTGTTTTTTCTTCTAGACAGAGGCTCTTGCATCTTTACTGAATGAAAATCAACAATGCTTATCTCTGTCATTAGATTGCAAATTTCATGAAAATAAAGATCATGTCTTTCTTTAATTTACTCACATTAATTCATTTTACAAGAAAACTTTATGTCATTGCCATAAAGGAAAAACCAGTATTATTTTCTATCGACAGAAGGTAACACTCTGTGGTTGTTGCGGTAAGACAAATCCACAGAAAGATGCAGGGAAAAGATAAAGGTTTCTTTAATATTGATAAAGTATATAGTTTCCTAGGCACAGATTTGCAAAGGAGGAGACAAAAAATTTCCATTATGAATGCTACACTTTCCTGGCCTTTGATGTTCACAAAAGTGCCCCACGGCAAAAGACATGATCTAGTGAGAATGAGGATGGTATTGGTTCTTCAGGAATCAGTATTTGCCAGAAAACCTACTTATTCCCCTCTGGTTCTTCCCTCCTATTCTATAGATTCTCTTAACCTGTCTGTTTGCCCAACAGATGCACAAAGCTGAAAACGTTTGCTTCTTGGGACACTGACTGCAGAGTCTTTCCCCAGGTGGACCATTCCCTTATTATGCTCAGGTTTTAGGCCTGCTTGTGGTCCATTCTGGCACCAACTTAAGACCACTGCAGTGAACACTGCTTTCTGCCCTGGATTCTCAATCAGGACCCTGTTCTCTCTTTGTTAAAAAGGGAGATTAGCAAGTGTTAGAAAGGCATTGAAGACATCTTAACACCACACTGAGACTTTCTCCAGGACTTTAGCAGGGTGACTGAGGAAGAATGAAAAGTGAATAACCTTCTCACTAAGTGACTTTAATTTTTTAAATACCACACCTGTTTCTCCAGCATAGGGTTAGAGATGATGGCTAGCACCCTCTCAGAATCTAACATTCTTGTTTCTATTACTCTAAGAATAGCATTCTAGAAATTAAAACTAATAGCAAGTTTCTAATCCTATACTTTGGACAAAAGGTTCAGATGTGTGGGATATAAGGACAGAGATCAGAAGTTAAGACTCCTAACTACAGTCTAATGCTCCTACCAGTTTATGGTTTCTTTTAGAAGATCTTAGGGTAGCTTTGTTTCCTTTCGATTGAATTTTGTTTCTGGGTTGACTGGTCTAACCAGAGAAGATTGTATAAGGTATCAGGGCTGAATGGCTTCTGAGAATGCTAGAAGGAATCTTGGCTGGTAGCACTGTAATGTCCTTATAAAGAGGAAATGCAGCTTTGTGTGCCAGATCTGCTGGGATTTTGCTTCCCACTTTCACCCCTTACTATCTGTGTAATCTTGAGTAAATTATTTCACCTCTTTGAACATCAGTTTCCTCATCTGTAAAAGGGAGATGATACTCAGGCTCCTCCCATTGTATTGTTATGAAGATTAGATTTAGCAAATGAAAAACACCAAGAGTGTCTAGCCCGCCATCAGCACTGTATAAATGCAAGCGGCTGCTGTTATTGGCCTGCTTGACTCAGATGGTTCCATTTCTTCTTTTGATTTCACTCTAGAGCTAGTCCAGTTTTAGAAAATAGCACTTATACAGTACACAAGGTCATATTCTTCTCCACATGTTGGCAGAAAAGCCTGGAAGGGAGACAATCTCCAGCTTGCTCACAGAACAAAATCCAAGTGGATTGTGTTTTTGAAGAGAAAAGATGAATATTTAAGCAAAGAACCTCAATCAACATCTGTTCCTGGAAGACAAAGTGATGGCAAAAAGTAAAAACTTGTTAACATGGAGAAATTGGATGAAGACAGAGCAAGATAATAAAAAGGATAAAAAGATTTAAAAGGATGCTTTAACCAAATCCAAACACAAAGCCAATTTAAAATTTGTCCTTGAATTAAAACAAAAAAAGTTTGGGGATCCTTAAAACATGACTGTCAGACACCCTCTGTAGGAAACACTAAGATTTCTCCATTAAGCAAATGTTCTGAATGTGATGCAGATTTTTCAGGTCAGCCTGGGTTCGAAAGTGTCATCTCAAAGGGTCAGTCGGCCAAGTCCCAGAGAGGATAGTGTGGATGGGCTGGCAATCTTAGCCCCGGAAGTGTCAGCTCTAATGGACTGGCAGGCCAAGCCCTGAGAGTGTTGTTTGTTCGGTGGACTGGCAAGACTATACCCCGGAGTGTCTCAGCTTCGGAATCTTGCCTTCTCCTGGCAGCACTCCTGGTCCAACCAGCTATGTCGGCTGGCAAGCCAAACTCTGGGGTACATGACTTTTCGGCTCCGATGATCTTCTGCAGCTCTTCGGGTTGCAGCTCTTCCGGGTCGAGGTTCTTGTCTCATGCCCAGGAAAAATGAGGGATACGGACAGCTGGAAAGTAAAAAAGCAGAGTATATTGAAGACAGAAAAAGCTCCTACATCAGGAGGGGACCTGAAGTGGAGCGCCTCTGGAGTCAAAACCTGGTGCTTATATAGTCCTAAGTCCAAACCAATTGTCTATCACTAGCTGTGAGCTGATGGGTCTGCATGTAGCTGTTCTGATTGGTCAGTACTAAGGACCAATCGGCAGGAGGTAGGGGCCTAATGGTGAGCTGATTGGTTACTTTTCAGTTCCAGCAGTGAGTACTTAAGCTCTAGCTTGAGAGGCTCACAGGGAGCTTGTTTACCAATGTTGAGCCTGAAAGGTCTGCCAGGAATTCACTACATTGTTACCAGAGGACCCTCCTGTCTCTCTGCCTAGCCTTTTTCTAGCTATCTCCTGTCTCAAATGGTCCCAATCCAGATGGCAGCATTCAAAAACCTGGATGTTTATGGTGGTATCTTCTGATTTGTATAGGCTAATTTTAGTGAGTACATTCAGACGGATCTTTTGATGTAAACAAAGAGTTTTTCTCTATTTCAAATAAATTTTTGTTGAAAATCATTTATGGTCTAATTGCCATGTGCCAAACTCTATAATAGGAGCTTCCCTCAAGGAATTTACAATCAATAAGTAAAAAACAGAGTAAATAACTAAGTAATGAAAATGTTAAGCACTTTAACAGAGGTGATCATAGGTTACTGTGGTCTTTTGGTCACAAGCTTATGGACCTACAGAAAGGGAAAAGAGAAAGGTGAGAAAAAGAAAAGAGAGAAAAGGAAGAGAAAAGGATGAAAAACTCTGACACTCTGTATGCTGGTTGGACGCCACTTTGTTCAGCTCTGGGAGAACCACTGTAAGAGGGACATTAAGGGAAAATATTCCCAGTAAAGGAGCGGGGCACTACTGATACTTTCCGGGAAAAAGAATGAGGAGGAGATCCCTGATGTCATCAGGAAAGTAAACTGAGAAAATATCAAGAAGACTATTATGGGGTGAAGCCCATTCTTTCTGTATTGTTTTATCTGGATGACTGGATGCAAATAATGAGGAAGCTGCTTTGAGTCCAGTAGGAGAGTCTATAATGAGTCATGCATGTTACTGAAAGTGGAACATACTACATTTTGAGGTAGTGAGCCACTGACCATTGAAGAAAATTCAAGCAATTTTCAAAATAATCACCAAAAGATGGCTGCTAACAAGAAGATCCCTCTAGAGGGACCACTTGAGATTTGGTTCCTACTCTAATATTTTGTGAATGGCAGAAAAATCAAATAATTTTTTTTAATTGTAAGAATATTCCTTCTACAAAATGAAGCACACAGGTATTATTTTGTCTATAATCACCAGTCAGATAACTTTAAGCCCCATTCTAGCCCAACTCCTTACTAGATAGGTGTGTGATTTCATATAAGTGTGTTTTCAACTCTTTTACACTTAAATTATATGCCCTAACCTACTCTTTCCCATGGAGCCACACCCCCTACACAGCAGCTGCTAAGGGGTTAATTCCTGGACCTTGCTTGTGTTCCAAGCCTAATACCATGCTAAGAATGGTATTATAAGTAATGAGAAAGTTAAACAGAGATGAGCATAGGTTACTGTGGTCCATTTGTCACCAGATCATGGTCCTACAGAAGGGGAGAAGAGAAAGGAAAGAAAAGGAGAAGAAAAACTGACACTATGTATGCTGGTCAGATGCCTATTTGTTTAGTTTGATTTCTACCTGAGCATTACTTCTTGAATATTGTGTTCAATATTTTAACTATCGTCCTTTCCAGGAGGAACATTTGGGAGTGATGCATGATAAAGGAAAGGGAAAGTTTGAGGAAGAAAGAAAAACCAGAAAAGTTAAAGACCATGTGATCTGAAAAGGCAAAGCAGAAATGGGTGAGGGAGCCTTGACACGTAAAATGATGACGGACAAAACATTATGCAAAAAGGGGCTACATGATTTGATGATACTGACAATGAAATCCACCACTTTCCAGCTTTGTAGCAAAGGGCAAATCGTTTGTCTATACTAAACCTCAATCTATATCAGGAGGATGATAATAGTAACCTTATCTCATTGTGGAGCTAAGGTTGTGAATATTGTCATGATCCATGAAAAGGACAAAATCTGGCACAAAGAGCTATCACTGTCATTATTAATGAATGGATTTATTAATAATGCTTTACATTCAATATATCATTCAACCCTTGACAATCCTACACCTCACTGAGAAAGGTAGTAACACCCTTCATGATGAGGGCTCATCATTAGAGTAGACGGGTCTCATATGTCCTTGAGTTTGTATTGATACTATTAGATTGGCTATTGCTTCAGTAATCACCAGTGTATAGTTGGACTGACACATCTTTGCTGCTATGGCAACACAGGTCTTTTTAATATTCCTGCTTGATAATTTCTCAGGCGATGTTGTATATAATAAAAATGACATAATTGAGAAATCAAATTAGCACTTGGCAGTAGAGAGGCACCACAGTCAGCAAAGCATCTACGTGGCACAAGAGTTATGCATAAAAGGTGAGCAAAAAGAAAAATTGGCCTTTAAAAGGTAGCTCTGAAAAATGGAATGGAAGTCATAAAGGTCATTTCTAAGCCATGTTATTTATATTAGATATTTTGGATTTTATTCTGCTTTTTTTTTCAGTGGAAAAACATTTAAAGGTTAATTTCAAAATTAAAAGTAGATACAACAGTGGGTAAAGGAGGGAATTGTGTCTCAGGCCAATTAGCAGGTATAGGAAGGCTTCCTAGAAAAATAGGAAAGATAGATGAGGGGGCTTTGAGAGGCCACATTTCCTAGATATCTTCGAATCAGCTTTTAAAATTCATCTCCTCAGTTAGATTTATTATGTAACCTCTTATATAAGTTTCCATCAGGTCTCAGCTCTGACAAAGAAATTATCCTTTAAAACCTAATGGTTAATTGATTCAGTGTCCAGATTGTTGTCTGTCTGGGCCAGTTAGATTAAATATTGATGGAGACTTTGATCTTAAGTTACATCTGGACAAGACAGTGTTCTCAGACATCCAAAGATGGCATGCCTTACAGGTGAAACTGCATTTGAAGATAGCTGGGCTCAAGGCTCCCATCTCTATTGGGATCAAGTTAATTCAAATGTCATTAAATACCAGTCCTCAATCAATAATAGCCACTTTACCCTGGGAAACAGATTTCTTTTATTTGTTTATTTCTAGTCTCTTTCATATTATTGGTTAGGAGGAATAACCTACCTTTTTTTAACATGGCAAGAAGATGTCTTAGCTGTACCCACAGTAAGTTATAGGAGAAGGAATTAATGATAGCTCAGTGGTAGACAGTGCAAAGACAGATCCAGAGACCCAATCATAGTCCTGATGTAAGCAGAGGTCTTCATTCAAGTACCAATTTCACCTTTCAGGAACTTTCCCTTCCCCCGACTATGCTGTAGAAACCTAGTATATTTATATTTCCCTGGATTCTGAACTTTCTACCTGGGGCAGCATTCCCATTCCAAGGTTATCCCCCAAATAATGGACTTATTGTTTCCTCATCCATCATCCTTACTATCCCAACACATACCTAGACATCCCCACACTGCCCCCAATAAAACCTACCATTCACCAATTGCTTGGGAAGGGTCTGGGCAACTCATTCGATGAACTATACCCTTGGCTTAGTTTGGCAGGGATTTGCATTTCACAAGAAACAATATCCAAAAGTATGTGTCATTTAAGACATACAGGAGAGGCTGTGGTGGTAGGGAGTTTGCATGTGGACGGTGTTGAGTGGTAAGAGTTGATAAGAAAGGAAATTTAGAGTGAGCCTCTGTTGTGTTGGATCAAAGAAAAGTTATCATATTTAGTTAGTGGGGGGAAAAAGGTGAAGCTACAAAATTTAGGAGAAATACTGTCAGTCAGACCTTGTGGAAAGAAAGAGCACCCTCAAAAGAAGGGAAAGGATGCAGAACTGAGGGCTACTTTGCATTTGTTTAGCCACAATTGAAAAGGGTCAAGAAAGTAATAGGAATCTGAACAGCGTAGACTGCCCCAGTCAAAAGTGAACTAGATGCACTTTCACTGATGATAATGATGACTGGAAAATGAGAAAACCCATGCAAAGGAAGGAAGCAGCAAGCAGACAGGCTGCTGCCAGCCCAGTGGTAGGCTGGGAACTCACAACCCAGGGCATTCTACAAGGATTCTCTTCACTGCTCACTTCCTTTTCACTCCCTGATGCATGGCATGTCCTGCACTCCACCGGGTGGTCCCATGATATGAAATGGTCTCTTGTAGCCATTTCCTTTGATACTCTGCACATTCAAGTTTGGCTTCTAAGTAACCAGTATCTGAGCACCTTTATGATTTTGCTACCAGAGTGACTTAATATATTTGAGCCTGATATAATCTGTAAATAAGGGTAGATTAAGACAATGAAAGAGGCTAAGAATTCCTTCTATACAAAATATATGTTGAGTTTGACAAATAGATTGTGCTGTTTAAAAAGGAAAAATATTTGAAAACCAAAGATCTGGAGCAACTCTGATGAACCCTCAAATGAGTCAAGTCATTCTGCTCTCTTGAATTAAATTATCCGTGGCCATAATGGTTTCTGATTCATTGAGGATCACTTTCTATGACAATTAGGCTGAACAAACATGCCTTGATATGTTGCTGCTGTGACAATATCAAGAGAAACAAGTACAGGGACCAGGACCAGCAGCACCTATCAAGGAGAGAGAGAAACTGAGGTCAATGATAAAAGTTTTGTCTTGATTTTATACATTTGTGGAGGAAGGAAGAAGTTTTAGCTCATACTAACAAGCAATATGAATAACTGGTAGCCTTTCTATTGAATGCTTACACTGTGCCAAGCAATATGCTAACCACCAGACATCTAGGAACTCATTCAATTCTCACAGCAACCCTATAAAATACACATTATAGCCCCATTTTGCAGATGAGGAGATGGAAGTACAGACTAGTTAAGTAGGGTGACTGAGGTAATGTAACTATTAAGAGATGGGCCTATGATTTGAAAACAGGAATCTGTAGCTTGATTCAATGGGCAAAGACTAGGGTAATTCACTCCTAAATCTCTTAGTAAAGATATTTACAGAACAGAGATATTTCTCCTAATCGCCAGTCCTCTTAAGGTAAAGTTATTAAACTTTCAGATTAAATTCCCAGAGGACCCTAGAGAAAACCCAAATTTCTAATTAATCTAAGAGTTGGAGTTATGTGGGAAACTAATGAAAAGGGTTCTGGTAAATTCCATTTTTACTTTTCTGATCTTGCAAGTACTTTGGCATAGGCAGTAGAGAAAGTCATTTTAGAAATCAATAATATACTATATTTAATAGTGCTTTTAACCTTAACAAGCACCACCCTTCAAAGGATTCCCTTTGGACAGAGATGAAAACTGAGGCCAGAGTATTATAGTAAAGTGACTTATTTCAGCTTCAAAGTAAATGATGTCAGAGAAAGATTAAAACTCAGATTTTCCAACTCAAGACCCAAAATTTTCATGAGACTATATTGCTCCTGTATTTCAATCTCCTTCTGTCTTCCTCTATCTCTGTTTGTCTTTGTCTCTGTTTTTCTCTGTCTCTCTCACTCTCCCCACTTTCAAGTGAATTGATCTTAGTATCTGTAAAACTCTGAATTCTCACAAGAGTTCCACTGAAAAGAATTTGGAGGAACTGGACAAAGAAGCACAGGATTGAACATTCAGGTCCTACAGATTCTTCTCCTAATGCTTTCAAGCAGCTCCTAATGCCTTCAAACTACTCCATCTTGACTCAGGACTTCATGGATTCATCCCTGAGTTTACCTGTCTCTATTCTTCCCCTTTGCCCAATCTATATCCTTGCTTCTTCCAGTTTTATCTTAACTGGACCATCATAACACTCTTTGTTGAAAAACTTCATGGATTTCTGTCTCCCTCAGGCTTGCTCTGAAGGTCTTTGGCATGTGAAAAACCTTCATAGACAAGACAAATTTCTGCCTGCATTCCCCTGCATGCCAGGCTGTCTTTATAGATTAATATCTGTTAGTTCCATTGGTATTCTGAGGAGCAGTACACATTTTAGAGATGTTAGCCCAGTGTTCCTATTAAGAAAATAAGCTTTGAAATGCAATTACCTGGGCTTGATGCTTGACTCCTAAAGTATGTCCCCACTAGCTTGGGGACCACAGAAGTGTTCGTTGGATGATGGATGGTCTAGGATGGCCTCCCTCATTTGTGTGAAAGTTAACAGGTGATCAGTCACGGTTCTGGCTTTCAGCTGGTCCATCTGGAACCTCTGCTACATACCTCTAATTTCCAGCAAAGCAGCTTGGGCTCATTCACATGGTGGTCCTAGGGTCTCAAGCATGCAAGAGAGAAAGACGCAGTGCACAAATTTGTTTCAGTCCTCTGCCTGAATCACATCTACTAATGTCCCTTGGACCAACACAAGTCATATGGTTGAGACAAAATTCAAAGGATGATGAAATAGACTCTATCTTTTGATGGACAGGGAGAAATCATGTGCGTTCTACAACACATTCTAAGTTTTAGTATCCTTGCATGAATAAAGGAGATGCTAATGTTCATTACTGAATCATAAATTTGCAGTGAGAATGAAAAGACACGAGATATTTAAGTGCCCAATATAGTATTTGACACCTAGAATGTGCTTGATTAGTATTATTTACTGTTAATTCTGTAACAGTCAAACTGCAGATAGCATTATTTAACCTCTTGAGAAATAGAAGTTGCCATTGGATTCTTGCTATACAGTTTTAATTCAGGTGGTTTCTTCTTTTTTACTGGGTTTGTTTCAGAATATTGATGTGTGAGGCTAAGCACTTTATTTAATTTCTAGTGAGGACCAGTTTTAAAACACCTCGGTAGGGAACAATTTTTATATATGCAGACATTTCAATGGGCCACAGTAGGTTAAAAAGCTAGCCTTAGATTGTGATGATGAAAAGTATACCAGAATGTCTTTTGGATTTATTGGTTTCATTATAGATTAGCTATCTGAATAGGATTTCTAGTTGAACTCACAAGGTCTACAATTTCATCTAAGTCACTTTCTCAGAATTGTGAGAGGTTAGATCTGGCTGTGTTCTAGATGGTATAGAAGATATGGACCAATTGGTCTTATGTTAGAATGCAAAAATGGTTGCAGTTACACACCACAGCCTCATCCATATCCAAACTTTCAATGTGATTTTGCAGTTTACCCTATCAAGAAAGGCAATGTCCATTTCCCTACTCCTTGGATCTTGGCTGGCCTTGTGACTTGCTTTGGGCACTAGAATGCAATGGAAGCAAGGTTGTGTGAGTTCTGAGCCTAGATGCCAGGAAGCTTGCATACTGTTGCTCTTGGAGTGGTGTAGCCTCCATGTGAACAAACCTGACTGTGCTTGCTGGAGGATGAGAAGTCATGTGGAGGAGAAGTAAGGCTCATCGGCCAACAGTCCAATGCCAACAGACGCTGGCAAATGGCCTGCCAGCTAGGAGGCACGTGAGTGAGGCCAACCTAGACCAGTCAGTTCCCAGCCAAACCAGCAACTCAACAAAGGCACATGAGTGAGCAGAGCCAAAATCAGGCCAGCCTGCTGAGACTAGGAGAACTGCCCAGTCAGCTAAGTTATAGGATGGTTTTGCACAGTAGAATCTAACTGACATAGGATTGATGACTGCAATTCTCAGCATTCTCTCTAGCAGGCTTCATGCATAACTTGACACCTCGTAAGATCCAGATAAATTAATACTCTAACTCTACTTGATGTGTGGATATGACTTGGTAGATGGAGAATTAAAACCTTTGCCAGGAATTTCTGCTTTTTTTGTCACAAGCATGGGAGAGGGAGTTTTGACCTACTGTCCTTTTTGCCTATGTACAATATACTCACACACTCAATACACAGAGGCTTCCTACATGCATACATACCATGAAATGTTTCTGTGTGGACAGCATAGCATAAAAGAAATAACATAATTTTCCATCAGAACAAGCTAGAATTTTACCCATTTATTAGTTATGTGACCTTGATAAAATTATTTCATGTCTCTGAGACTCAGTTTTTGTTCCAACTGTAAAATGAGAAAAATAGCACCTGCTTTACCAAATCAACCTGCAACTTAGAATTTCTAAGCACAATGTTTGTATGGTGGTTTAAAGAAGGTTTCAAATATTTTGACCATCTTCCTTCTATGGAGAGGTGTAGTCTATATCCTGTCCCCTGGAGTCTGAGCAGGCTCTATGACTGCTTTCATCAGTAGAATATGGTAGAAGTGATGCTATGCAAGTTTTCGGGTCTAGATGTTAACAGACTAGCATCTTCTACTTCCTGTCTGTAGGAACTCTCATGTCCAGAGCTCTGAGGTACCAGGTAAGGAATCAGTTACTTTGCTGAAGAAAATACCTGGAGAGGCCCAGAGACTACACAAAGAGGGAGATCAGTCTTTCAGACATCCCCACAGATGTGCCTGGCATAGCATAGTAGTGAAGACATCTTCGACCTTCCAAGCCAGTCCAGCTGACTGCTGAATATGAAGAGTGACCCCAGGGAATGTCACATAGAGCAGAAAAATCAGCTAGAGAAACCATGCTTGAATTCCTAACTATGGAGTCATCAGCTATAATAAGATGGTTATTGTTTTGAGCCACTCAGCTTTAAAGTAGTTTGTTACACAGTCACAGGTAAGGAGAACAACTTGGCACAGGGCAGGTCCTTGGGACACAGAGTGACTGAGACTGAGAGGTTTCCCATGGTGCAGGACTTTCAGGGCTCATACCTGGAAAGTCTTAAGTGAGAGAGAACGAACTGTTCTCCTTTAATACATGCTAGAGATTATCATTGTTGTTTTGTACCAAAGCAAAATGGAACATCTCTTTGATGATTTTATTTCTAGCAAAACTAAGGCCACGGTGAGATTTCACACTTTTACCAAGAGGTAAAAAAATATTTCTTGATGGACACATTGCATGATGATATATTTTATCTCTTGAAAATGTGTTCTAGTTGATTTTCTTATCTATGAAGTATCTTTTTGTTTAATAAAAACAAAACCCTCACGAATAAAAAAACCCATCAATATGAGTCCTAATGGCATGTCAGACTTTAACTCAATAAAGCATTTTTACTGAAAACTTGAAATAACTTTAATTACCAGAGCAATTGATAGCTATCACCCATGTCTTGCTAAAATTAATACCTTTGTTATGCTTATTTGGGAAAGATTTTTACAATGTATGTAATTACTACCTTAAATTTTTTCCTAACATAAATTTTAAATTTATTCATATTGTCAAATAGATTATGTTGTAGTCCCTTTTAATGGCAAAAGTAATGTTCTGTGTTGAAAATTTAGACAATCTAGAAATAACTACAGTATGAAAATATTTTGGATAAATAAAAGCATTTTATTTTTAACTGCCCTCTGGTCATCATTTAAAAAATTAAAATTAAAAAACTGAATAGAAGGAATCTGCATTACCAGTGAGATCAGGAATTCTAAAATGAGAAGAAAAGGGTGGGGAAAAAAATAAATGGTTGGGATGATACTTGGGCAAAATCTAGGGAGGATAAAGACCACCAGCCCCATGCGAAGTCGAGGTGTCTATAGAAGCAAGCGAGAGACTCCTGAGTACCAGTATCTGTAATGAAAATAAGGAAGGCCAAGTTGTGAGTGGTCCATTCATGAAACAGAGGGTCTCCCTGCAGACTTGGTTCCAGATTACCCAATGGCAGGAAGCCAAGAGTCTCAAGGAGAAATCCACCTTCATAGTAGAATTACCAGGCCAAAGTATACAAATATTTTGAATACTTTTGACTACTACAGTCAAATTGCTTTCCAGACAGTTGGTAGCAATATAAATTTGTATCAGCCATATTGCATGAGTTGCTTTAAAGTGTTATCATTCTTTATATTTCTGTCAATTACTGCAGAAAATGTAGTTTTGCTCTTCATATTTACAGGTGTTTTTTAAAATTAGGAGTTTAACTCATTTCCCACATTTATTAGAGATTTATAAATTTATTCTTTTTATTTGCCTATTTATAACCTGTAATTATTTGCATTTTGAGTATCTTAAGTTTATGTTTATTTATATGCTATTTGCTAAAATTATTTTCAGGTGGTTTTTTCCTCCAATAGTTGTATGTATGTATGTGTATATATATATATATATTTTTTTTTTTTTTGAGTAGGAGTGTCACTCTGTCGTCCAGGCTGGAGAGCAGTGGCATGCTCACAGCCACTGCAACCTCTAACTGCTGGACTAGGTGATCCTTCTGCCTCAGCCTCTCACATAGCTAGGACTACACGCCACTATGCCTAGATTATTTATTTATTTATTTATTGTAGAGACGAGATCTCGCCAAGTTGCCTAGGCTGGTCTTGAATCCCTGGACTCAGGTAATCTTGCCTCTGCCTCCCAAAGTGCTGGGATTACAGATGTGAGCCACCGTGACCTGCTAATTTATATTTTTAAACCCTGATTGTTTATTCTATTGGATGATGAGAATTGAGTAGAATAGTGAACTGGTATGATTTCCAGAATGTTAAGAGACTAATGTCTAAGCCTCAGCTCAAATGTACTAGGGGTGCCTCTCTGTGCCCAAAACAAACAAACAAAAACCTCTTTAGAAATGTCTATCATTTTATTCAAATTGCAAGTTTTCTCCCGTGCAAATATAAAGACACTAACTTTGGTCTCCAGTACTTTGTGGAAGTTCTTCACAGTGCCAGCCCTGTCACTGTGGGGTTGCAGTGTGGCCTGGATGCCACTCCACTGGTGCTGTGCTTGGGCTTGGGCTTGGGCTGGCCCGTTTCTCTTTCCCCTTCTGTGAGGTGTGTATTCTAGATGCCACAAAGGAACATGCGGGGCTGTGGGACCAAGGCGCCCCTCCCACAGATGGATTGGGCCTCTGGGGCTTGAGAGACTCAAACTGATGTCTGACTTTATCTCCCCTGGAGTCTAGGGCTGCACATAAATACCACCCTGTGTTCCCAAGAAACAGGCGGCCCGGCCTCAGCGACCTCGGGGAGTCTGGCGAACTTGAACCGGCCCTCCGTTGCTAGAGAATTGCCCGCTTTCCCATCTGAACTCCCCACCCTCAGCTGGTCGAGTTTTAGGGTGGGTGTGTATTTCAGTTTGTCAAAAAGAGATCAGTTCCTGTGCTGAAAGGCAAGCCCAGGGCAGTGTTTGACAGAGCCGGGGACACCGGGAGGGACAATCACCCAGTAAGTGGTTCTCACGCTGGCTCTGGCGTTGGGTGCCAGCTAGCACATTAACTCCTTTGATGGTACTTTCGCCAGTTTACTCAACATTCTCAAGGGATGGCTTTGTCGATTGTTTCTCTGGCTGCTATTTTGACAGTCGATAGCCCCTTGATGCCAGCTTCGGCTGTCTACTAAGAAAGAGGCCAACGTGAAATTTTAAACCCAACAACTGCTGGCCGTGGTAAGGGGTGGCTCCGGCTCTGTTCTCTCCCTTTTCTCCTCTCTCCTGAATGGTAATGGGCTTTTATCAGTGCACGTCTTTCCTCATTCTCCCAGGCTTTCGAGAAGGAAGATCATGCATTAGCCTAGGTAGGTCAACATCAGGGGAGTGTCAGACTGCCATTGGAAACTAACAGGGAATGCTAAGGCCCAATGTAAGCAGATACAAATTATGGTACTAAGGGGATTCCAGACAAATGCTGAGGTTTGGGATATTCTGTACGTCAGTTTCCATTGAGCAGCAATAATAGACTAGACAAGAATCAGGCTCTGACATAAACAACATGGTTTCCAGGGAGGGCATTTATGAACAGAATCTCTATTCTATAGCTGCATCAGTAGGGTACACAGACATCATGCCTCCATGTTGTTTCTAAACAGTTACAAGAGAAAGAAACAGAAATAGGAATGGCTTTCTCCTCTAAATCCCCTAGTTAGGTAAATATCTTAGCAATCCAACAAAAGCATATTCTCGACATCTGTCTAGTTTCAGGTGTAAATGGGGCTAGCTCATTTTAAGAATAAATCTACAGTGTGAAACTAGCTACCTTAATACTGTCATAATCTTTCTAGATGCCCATATTGCAAAGTCTCGGTCCAACTAGTAATTTAAACCTACTGAGTCTATTTCCAGTTTAGCTGCCACATCAAGCAGCATTTTGTATTTTACCCATTGAAACAACTGAGAAGAAATAAGATAATTATTTTTTTCATTGCCCATATTAAAGTACAAAAAATGAATATTTGTGCTTATTTATTTTAAAACGTGATATTTCAAAATAAAATATAGTAACTTTTCCATGCCTCTGTTGAATAAAATTATCTCTAGAAAGATTTCTAACTTATATGGAAGTATTACTTGAGAAACTTAATCCAAATTAATGCAAAGATTTTATGTATGATTACTAAGATTTCAGGGCTTATCTTAGTCTACAATATTGATTAATAAGAGTAACAATTTATGCATTTTTTTATTAGCTCAGGGGTCACAGTGTGTTAGTATGTTTCTGATAAACATAAAAGCAACAGAAAAGTGATGAAACAAATGTAACTCATTCCAGAGTTTAAAATGACCCTCTTAATTTGTTTTCTTAATTGCCCCAACCACACCCTCTTTTGGGATAGTAAAGAGAATGACATACAAACTGGAGATTAAGTAATAGTCATCTGATATTAAAGGGGAAGAACATTTTAAAAATGCATTTGCTGATCATTGCCACTTGCTTTGCAGAACCTAATACATCCCTCCCTGATAACATCAAAGGAATTAAGGTCCTCTTTATGTAGCAAATGCTTTTCACAGTTCAATAACCATTCCTGTTGCTGCTATAATATTTCACTCACATTTCCCCACACTCAGAGCAAGCCTCATAGTTGGAACTGTTTCATTGCTTTGGATAGCACCTTCATCTCTCCTTACTGCATTGTGCCACCTATCTCCAAATATTTGCAAGCCATAATTGTTTTATTACTCAGTCAAATGGAAAAAATAATTTCTCTGTTTTGGAGTCCAGTCTCTGAGACATGGGGGATAAAAATGTCCTTCCCTGGAGTTATCACTCATTTTCCTCTGCCTGTCTAAAGAGCCTAAGCAAGAGGCAGTGGTGAGTGACTTGACATATGAACCAGAAACAAACAGCAAAAGACAGGAATCAAAAGTCCCAATGTGGCTGCAATAGAAACCATTGTTCAAGGCACTTCCTGGGAATTATTTAGGGATTATGGTGTCAAAATTGCTTAATCTGTAGGAAATACCCCAGGCCTTCAATTCACATCAGCAAATATGTATTAAGTGCTTACTCTGTGCCCAGAACTGAGTTAAGCACTTAGAGCAACAAAGAGAAAACATAAGTGCAATGCTGTATATGCCCCAAAGTGTAAGTGAATTCTAGAGAATGAAGAAAAGAGTGGTGTGTGTGCAAATATATTATTTTCTTCATATTTTATTAATACTGCTCCTCCCTAGATGCCCCTTAGACAAAACCAAACAAGAGCTTTGCTACAGCTTAGTTGTTTCAATTTTTAGTTTCAGGAGTAGACACCCTGATGGCTTTGAAACCTAAGAAGGAGGAGTCATTAAAAATCAACATCTGTCAGAGAGAGCAAAAATGAGAGGAGGCAGGACTTAAAAAGAATCTCAGATCCTTAAAAGGACTGTTCCAAAGACCTGAGAGAGGGAGAAAAAAAGAAGAATGGAAAAGTAAACTAAGTGGGATGTATTTCGTGTGATTTATTTTAGCAACACCAGAAAGAACAAAAATCGAGGGAGAATCTTGAGTCTTTAACATTTAAGAATGCTTTAACCCCTGTTTTATTTACTTTTTTATTCTGCAAAATAAAAAAAAATCTAATTTTTTCACTAAATCACCTAGATGACTCTCAGTTTTCTAGACACATTCCCACCCCCCTTGTAAGAAAAGATTCAGCCAAGCTTGTTGTTTTAAAAGATTTCTAATCACAGGAGAACCACATTCAACTTTGCTCATTTCCTGTGCCAATTAACAGACAGGAGTGGTTGTCTCCCCACTGTTACCACAAGGAATTCCAGGGACTGACCCTTTCAAACTTGACTCCCGGTCCCTGGGAAAGTGGCATCAATTTTGGAAAGAGGCAGGAAGTTAAAATCCTGAGGAGTTACAGCCCAAGAGCCTGAGAACCAGGAGGGCAGGGCAGCTCATAGGCAGAGAGGGTAGAAGCCCCAGGAATGAAGGAAGCTTTATTTTTATTTCTGAATTTTATTCTGTGAAAGTCTAGGTCCTGGGAATAAAACAACAGCAAAAATACCTTGTTTTATTGGGCACTCAAGAAGATTCCTGAGCCTGGTGAGCACTATATAAATCTGCCAAAGTGCCCAAGTGTCCCGATCCCCAGAGTTTACATGAAGGGAAGGAAAGCTCCCAAGGTTGCGTCAGCAGAGCTAGAACAGAGAGAATCAGAGGCATAGGATTCTCATTCAGGGCTGAGTCGCATACTCACAGCTGCTTTGACTTTCTAAACCCAGAGGGAGGCTGGGTTCAGTGAGAAAAGAAGCCCGAAAGAGGAGAGACACAAGGAAGAGAATCAGAATTCTTATTGATAAACTGGAATGGCTGAAACCAAGTCAGGAAAAGCTATTTTCCCCTCTTGGAATGATTCCCTCAGTCCTCACTTCTTGACTAACTTTGAAGCTCCTTCTCCTGGAGGATGCCATCTCTGACTCTTCCAGTATATGAGTTATCTACTGATACAGTGATTCTGTTTAACAAACTGCCACAGCACACCTAGTGGTTTAAAATGACCACCATTTACAATTTTTTCTGAAGTCTATGGGTGGTCTGCTGATTTGAGTCAGGCTTGTATGATTACAGTAGGGCTCACAACATGATTAAGGTCAGGATGCAGGTGGACTAGGTGCCTGTTGGTCCAGGATGGCCCAGTAGAGAACCACTCAGCTCTGCTCCATGTGGTCTCTCATGCTCCAGCAGGTCAGCCCCAGCTTGTTCTCATGGTGATGGTACAGTTCCAAGAGAAAGAATGGAAGAGAACACAACGTCTGAAACCAGGTTCAGAAAGGACACAATGTCACCTCCACTGCATTCCATTTGTTAAAAAACAATCTCAGGGTCAGCCCAGATTCAGCAGATATTGAAATAGATCCTGCCTCTTGATGGGAGCAGTTTCAAAGCCATATTGCAAATGGTGTGGCCACAGTAGGTTCTGAATATTGGGGGTATTTTTGCAATCAGTCTTTTATACTCAAACTCTACAAATTTGCTGAAGCCAGAAATCCTGTATCAGATTGGCAACAGTGCCCTTGCTTTTAGTGGCTCTCTAATTAATAATTAGTACTCTGTCCCCAAAGTAATCATAAATACCAAAGAATAAAAGCTTTCTTCATTTCTGTACCATCTAAAGGGTTTAACATGATACTAATCATTTTCTTGGTAATTTTTTTTCTTTGTTAGAGTAGGGGTGAAAAAGTGATACCTGCAAACCTGGGACTTTATTTCCCCAGAGACACTATTTATCTAGCATTATCTTCATTTTACTTACTACCTGGGACTTGGACTTAAGAAACGATGAAGAAATTTTGGTGTGTAAAACTCAGCAACATGTATATAATTGAAATACTTGAGTCCTAACTTGCTGAATTGTTGACGTTTATTCACACTTGTTATTGGAGTTCTGATATCCTTCCATAGGAATTCAAAAATCTATAGAAAGTAGAGGGAAATTCCCTGGGCTCTACTTTGTCATAAATCAAGTCCATGGGTTTCCTTGGAGCTGAACAGAGTTCCTGGGCCAGATAAAAGAGGTGGCTATCTTAGCAGCATCCAGCCCTCAGAATTTTTGAGGCACCAGCAGCACTGCCTCTCAGAAATTTTGGATCCTTATGATGTCATTGCCAGAAAGAACAGGATGGATGTCTTCATTAATATCTAGAGACACCTCTCTCTCTCTTTGTGGTGGGGTAGGGATGACAAGTATTTCTGTTTTCTCCTTGTTGTCCTCAAAGTCCTAAATTTCCTGCCTCCTTCCACCTCATTCCCACCTACCCAAGAACAGCAGGCTCAAAGATAGAACCATTATCTTCCTATAGATCCTATTTTCAGTTTGCCAGAAACTCTTGAGACGCGCTTGCACAGAGTAGGTGCTGCTTAAAATGTGGGAAGGAAGAAATATAGGAAGAAAAATCTCAAAATTTTGATCCCAAATTACCCTGCCATGGCATACATTTTCAAAGAAGCTCCTGGTATTCTTCAAAGTGTGCACCAGATCTAGATCTTGTTCACATCTCCCTAACTTCCTCCCTTTCATGCTGCTGCTCAGAAAGAGGCAGATGAGTTCCAATCAATGCTGGCAGCTACCAAAGGAAGGTCACAGGCGGTAATAATATAGGCAGACTCAAAACAAGATGTTTGAAATATGCCCCAAAGCCATTAGATGAAGTAGTGGATACTAAAATGTACTCCCAAATCCAACTCTTTGTCTAACTTCAAGTACAAGCCAGCTGTTCAGCAGCCTTAGGAAACAAATGGAGAAAGAACTAATTAAAGGAAGATGTTTCAAGGCTGAACAAAAAGGGAATGGTGTTTTGATGCATGGATAGTTGGCCTCCATCGTAAAATCTTTCTTCCTCTCTATATATCACGCCCACTGTGAGCATCTTCAATCCAAGTGGAATTTTTGTAGCCATTCAAGAAGTTGTAAGGTGTGGTGTCTGTGTGTCCATGAGGCAGACCTGGCTGGAAACATGTGCTGCCAGGAAATCGCATACATGATGAGATTGTGACATTCATGCTTCCAGGAACATGTCTATTGAGGGTGTCTTATGGGCTAAGTGCTGGGTGAACATTGATGAACAAAAGACATCTGACTGTCGCCCTCAACAGCTTACAGTTTAGTGAGGAGACAGGTAGTTGAACCCTTTGCCTGAAACTTTATTTTGCTAAGAAAGCTTGAAAAATTATTACCCAGAGCAGACATGAAACCAGCTCCCTTTTTGTTAGACTCTCAAAAATAGAAAAAATCCTATGTATTCTCTTATCTAGGATAATTTGTCTCCTTGTCTAAGACCTACATACTCTTACATTTCCTTCCACTACTGACTAATTGCTTTTGTTAATATAATCATTCTATCAAACTTTTATGATGTTATGGTGAAGAAACAGGAAAATCTTTGCCTCTGTATCCACCATGATGATGTTATTCCTTCACTGTTCTCAACATTTGAGGAAAAGGAATTAGGTAACAAGATTAAGATAATAGACTAAAGGAGGAGCTATAAGAATCAATGTGTACAGAGGTCAAGCAGGAGATGAAACTAAGAGATATGAGCAGGTATAAATGAATAGGGGATGATAGGAACTAGGGTAAAATGGAGGACACATGCCCACATAAGGACATAAGCTATTATGTTCCAGATGATTGTTGCGATGAGAAATTGTGGTCCTATTATTTCCAGAGCTTCCAAATTTTTCAAGGATGTGCAAAAATCCAGATTTGATTTAAACTTTTTTTAATATTGAAGAGTAATTAGTGTGTGTGTGTGTGTGTGTGTGTGTGTGTGTGTGTGTGTTTGTTTTCTCTTGTAAACAGTATGTTGGTCACACAAAGCATGCCATTGGAAGGGATGTAGCCTTGGGGCAACCAGCTGGATCTCTATAACACTGCACTGAGGGAATGCCTTGCCATGGGAATGCAGGCCAGTTGAGTACAATGTGAACCAAAAAATCCCTCCTTGATGTTTAACATCCAGGGAAGGCCCATGTAACTTTGCCTGTTCACAGAATCTGTGCAGGAAGAGTCAAACCATCCCTGAGGCATGGATGTCAATATGCCAAGAATCTTGCCTTGTCCCTGCCCCTGTGTTATGGTTTTCATTGAGAATTTTGGGTTTGATTAGAAAATGCATTACTACCTGTGTACTTTAAGCTGAGCTATCTCAATGTGCCTCTGGAAAATGGTAGGTACCCGGGTTCACCTTTAGAAGGGGAGGCAAAAAAGTTAGTCTCTCCAGAGATGAACTGGGGAAATGGCTGTACCCTAAGAGGTGAGACTTCAAGCTGGCTTTTAATTCAGTTTCCTAAAGCAATAGATATATTCAGAGACTCCTTTTGGTTCCGTGTAATGAAACCACAGAAAATTTGCAAACTAAACTGATCAAGACAAGACAATAACTCAAAACAGATTTTTCTTCTTTGGATGCCATGGCAAAGAAGGAGGCACTGGAGCAAACCCATTTTCTGTATCCTCAAGGTTTGAGAGAATGTGAAACTGGCAGGGTTCTGCTTTGGGGATGCACACTATGCTTGTTCTAGAACCGTTGTACTCTTCACTACATAAAATATTCTTTTGCTCTCTTAAAGACTTGCTTCTTCGCATTTTTCAGGTCTCTGCATGACCTCTTCACAGAGAGCTCCTTTTACAAAATTACCTGTAACTATATTCACCACTATCATTCTTTCTTTCATCTGGCTCAAGTTTACTACAGAAAACTTTTCATTACCTTCTGCTGATATTTCTTTGCATATTATTTTTCTTATTCACTAGAATGTAAACTCAATGAGGGCAGAGATTTGTTCATAGATTCACTACTAATTTTCTAATGCCTAGACTAGTGTGTGGAACTATGCAGATACTCAAAATAGGTGCTCCTTAAGTGAATCAATGACTTATGCATATACTCTAAGGCAGGCTGTACTTTGAGCTAAACAGAACCAGGCTGTGTCTTCTCACGCATCTTTTTTACTGGTGACACACTAGATGTCAATTATGAACACATGAACTTTCCCAAATCTTTATTCCACTGGAAATCTTTTATATATACTTTTATTTGTTTTAAATTTTTGTCATTTGGATTCAACTGCTTTTTGGAAAAATGGTGCTTCTAGTATATAAAAAGAAAGACTTAAAATACTTTTCCCTAAATTGCTCAAAATATACTCGAGCCATCAAAAGGCCTTCCTTAAGTTAATTTGATGGTTTAAGTGTGCATGGGTTGAATAACATATGCTTTCATAGATAAGTAGATCTAAAAGAAGAAGGAGACACTTGTAAACTTTAGTTGTTATTTGGGAAATAATAGCTTTGGCATTAATCTTCCTCTCCCTTACTAATTTCTAATACTGACACTTCAAGTTTTTGTATCAAGTATTTTTCCCATTCACTGACCTTTCTTCAACAAAAATTTCAGTTATTTCTCTTTCTTTTTAGTAGTTAAGATATATTTGAAAGCATGTTAACAACCAAGAAGAAATACTTGTTTCTAGTCATTTTCCAAAGCTGGAGTTCTAGGTTTTAATGTTACTTTAAGACAAGCAGGCTATATGAAAAGAAAATCAAGTATATCATCCCCTTCACTTTATTTTTCATGCAAATATAATTTTTTTAAAAGTCAATATCACATTCTAATATATTGTGGAAGTGATAGAAGGAAGAGGGGAATCAGAAGATAGTTGAAGTTGGGTAAGCATTTGAATGCTGGCTTGTGGTCATACTCTGTCAAAAAATATTGATCTTTGATTCCAATTTCTAATTACTAAAAAACCAAACTAAGTTCACTTTATTTAAATGAGATTTTCTTTATGCTTGTATGAGAAGAAGAAAGACTGGACTATACAGAAATAATTGCCAACTTGTTTCAATATATGTTTGGTTCCAGTATTTCACTAAAATAGTTTTTCTTATTGTGACCAAAGACCTCCTCACTAAATCTAAAGGTTTCCCAATCATTGCCTTCTCTTCTCGGCAATGATTACTACTGATGAACCGCTTTACTTCTTGACACTGTTGGCCTATAGCTTCCATGACCAGATATGTCAACTTTCCTCTTACCTTCATAAAACTCTTTCTTTGCTTTTGGTACTTCTTCTTCCACCCATTCACTGAATGTTGGCTTTTTAAAAGCACAGACATAGCATTCCTCTCTTATTCCACAATCTTTTTCTAGGGGGTCTTAGATACATGTCTCTTTTAAATTACCCACTATTATGAGTTGGAGTCTAATCTCCAGTCCCTATCCCCAAATGTTTAGACATTTACCCACTTGTTAACTTCTATTAAATTTCTCAAAGACACGTCATACTAACTGGTCTAAAACCAAGCCCACAATCTCATAACCTAATATTCCTCTGGTCTTTTCATCCCAGATAGTGACAACAATGTTCATCCTGTTATGCAAATTAGTTTTGAGCCCCAGTTGTTTTGTTTTTGTTTTTTGAGTTGGAGTCTCACTCTGTTGCCCAGACTGGAGTGCAGTGGCATACTCCTGGCCACTGCAGTCTCGACTTGCTGGGCTCCAGCAATCCTTCCGCCTCAGCCTTACAGGTAGCTGGAACTAGAGGCACATGCTACCAGGCCCGGCTAATTTTTGATTTATTGTAGAGACAAGGTCTCGCCAAGTTGCCTGGTTGGATCTCGAACCCATGGGCTGAGGCAATCCACTCATCTTGGCCTCCCAAAGTGCTGGGATTACAGACTGAGCCACCAAGCCCAGTGCTTTCTTTATTTCCTCTCCAAACCAACTCCAATTTCATATGCTAATAAATCTCAATTTTGTTCATTTCTCTCCAAAACTATGCACTAAATAACCTATCATTTTATTTTCTATGGAAAACTGCAAACTCCCTCAAATGGGTCTAACTACATTCATTCTAGGTCCTTCTTCAACCTCCATCTATCCCCTTGGGGAAATTCAAAGTGGACCTATCACCACCAGCTTCAAATGCATATGTGGCCTCCCATTGCGTTCTGGATAAACAGTACACATCTAGGGCCCATAGAACCCTTCTCTACATGGTCTTCACCCATCCTTCTAGCTTCATAGTGTGCTGTGAATTTTCTTTTCCCATCCCTCTTTCTTTATGTAAGCCATACTTTTTTTATCCTGTTCATTAGTGTCCTTCCTATCACAGGGTCTTCCACAAGGTCAGATGTTCCAACCCTCTGGGGTTTTCTTCTTTTTACCTAGTTAACTCTTTCTTGTCCCTCAGATCTAAAATCAATACCTACTTCCTGAATTAAATTTTCCTCACTTTTCTGACCAGATCAAATCCCTCAGCACCTCTCCTTTGAGTATTAAACTCAAATGCAATTTTGTTTTTATTTTTGATGGCATTTTATATGGCTCATTAATTACTTATTCATGCCTGCTCTCCTCATAGGCTGCAAGTTTCCTAAAAGCAGGAACCATGTCTAGTTTTCTTAGCACTCTGCGTTTGCTACACAACAGGCACACCATTCATATTTGTTGAGTGAAGGCATAAGAGGAATTGCAAAGCAGTATTTATGATTAAATTTTTTGTCAGAATTTGTGTTCCTTTGGGTTTTTATAAGAGAAAAAAAACCAAGGCTATGGTTGTAGCCTGGAGTTAGAGCCTCTGATCTCCAAACTTGAAGGTGCTCTGCAGCTGTGATCAATAGATTCGACTGATAAAGAAATAGAGTAGGTGTCAAAAGGCACAGAAACTAGAGAGGGGTGTTGCCCAACTCTTTCTACCCTCTACTTTATCAAGGAAAATAACCCTTTATCTACCGGATAGAATGAAACACGTTCTCTATAAAAAGTTTCTGTTCCCCGATAGCAATCATTATAGACTCAAAGCAGGAAACATACAGGTTGGTGATATGGATGGAAAGGGAAAGAATGCTGGATTTTAGAAAGAAAATTGGTCCTGATATCGAAAAACTGGAAGATAAAACACATTTAATGAAGGGCAGTGTGGGAAATAGCTTCTACAAAATCTTAGTCACTGACGTATAAACTTCCTGTGAGCCACCATGATCCTGGGTTTCAAATAATCTCTCTGCTGTTTCCATAAAACCACCTCAGAATCTTCCAGGTGTTGGCATCCAGATGAGCTCTCCTAGGATACTTCTCACATTCAGAAGTGACGCAAGAGCCCTCTGGTCAACCATGTGTACTGACTTTTGCCTCAAAATATAGGGTCATTGTATACATGCTGTATTTTCAGGTTTTAGATAAGTAACAGCCCTTGGGGCTCCTATTCAAAATAAATTGAAAGCAGCCCAATGTGACAAATGTAGAGTTGTAATGAAGCCTTGTGCTAGGACTAAACTCAAAGTGCAATCTTTCTCTACTTCAGGACAATACATCTCAAAAGATTTTCACAGAATTCCTGCAGGACACAAACTCCTCCAAGCTCTAGCCCTGGTCTCTGTGACTGCCCTTTCACTGTTTTTGCTTCTGCCCTGCTTGGGTGACTGAGATGAGAAGGAGTGGCCGAAATAAACATTACACTGATCAATTGGAACCATGTGACTTTGAGATCGTAAATTTGTAGTTGGTAGCCCCATTGTTTTCCAAGGTCATTTTTATTTAACTTGTGCAATATTTATAAAGCATTTTTTTAGATGCCAAAGTTTAAAATAATAAACATTTTATATAAAATTCCAGATTCTCTGTCTCTGTTAAAACATTGTCCTGATGACAGAAATTGTCTAGGCTTGGGTTGTACATTTTAAAAGGTATTTGTCCCTAGGGTGCCACAGTCTCCGCCATGCCATATTTCCCTCATTGTTTCATTTGTGCTATCAAAATCTATCACTAAGATAAAGAGATACTTATGACTTTTTTTCTTGAATGATAAGGTCAAAGATGTAGGATGGAGAAAGTATATCTGAGAATTCTCGGTTGGCTTCATAATCATTTTTTGTGGTCTTTTCAGCCTGTGGCCATTCCTGAAGTTCTCCAATGTCCTGTGGCTACATCATGTCTTTGTCACATTTTGTATGACAAAGGGGCTCCACTCCAAACATGTGGCAGTGGCAACAGTTCTCCTGCTCTATCCATTACTGAATTTAGAAGATAAAGGCAAGGGACAATCTCCATGACAATAACTACTTGTTGCAAAGTGGAAACCATGAACTTGTTCAGGCACAGAACATTCCTCTCTCATAGAGAGTTTTGAAAATCTATTGTCTCTATGTTCAATAAAGACTATAGGCACAATAGAGAACAGAATGGCACATATGTCAGGCTTCAATCTCAAGAATTTATCTAGCAGTTGTGAGCAGTACAATCTTTAATTGCTCTTTGATTTCATCTTTTTTTGGACTAACTTCTCCCATTCTTTGATATGTTATTCAGGTTGATTGTGCATATGTCACACAAAAAGATATTCAAAAGATATTTAGACTTATCTTGGAAGTTATGTGAAAGGAACATTTGGTTATGAAAAAATGATAGCTGGGCCTGAGGTCACATACATACATTCTTTTCTAGTTGCAGCCAAAATCAGGTTTGGGGATTTCTGATGAGCTCTTTTTGGTGGTTGGTGTTATTAGAGAAACATGGATCTTTGTGTAGCATGCTTTAAAAACCAGACATTATCACCACTTGATTATTTATTTGCTAGTACAGCTTGCTTCATTTATTAAGGAAAGACAAGGTTGAAATTGGATCTATGCAATGCATGTCCGTGGCTTTATATGTCTGTAGATAATAAACAGCCTTAGGTGTTCAGTGCTGACTTTTTAGGCTATAATTGGCATCATTTTGATTTCTGTTTGGATGAGCCCACAACACTATGGAGTCTGTTGCTTTAAACATCCACCTACATGGATGAGAGGGGCAAATGTTCCCTTTGGAAGCAGTAGGGGAGGGGGCAGGAGGAGGAAGCTTTTGTTCAGTCACGGAAAATGGACATGCGTCTCATGGCGGCCACAGTTAAAGTAAACATAAACTCTGAACCAGATATCATACCCACTATTTCCTCAGTGCTAGCAGTACCAAACCAAAATATAGTTTTATTTGGCTAACCCCAAAGTAGGATGTGGGTGCCAGCCCTGTAAACCACATGATCAGGTTTCCAGCAGACACCACTAGGGCTTTGCTTTTGTCTTGAGCAGGAAAGGCATAAAAGCATTACTCCTTGTAGTACCATCATTATGTTTAGCAAACAGATGCAACCATAACAACAGTTAACTTCAGAGAGACATCTAGAGAGTCTTTTGTCCTTTAGCATAGAATCTGAGATCTTCCCATATTATAACTCTACCGGGAGGATGGGCATTTTTAAAGGGGTAGAAGAGAGATAATGGGAACCCAGTGCATAGGGTTGGGTGAGGGAATTGGGCAAAGAATTCTCCTATCCTCCTATGAGTTCTGGAGTCAGTCATCCTGCCCAGAAGCATCACTGGGACTCCCTTAGAAACAGTAATCTAGCAATGAACGAAATAGTAAATTGTGATTTCAACATGTCACTGTTTTGTCTTTTCTTTTGTAAGGAAAATTTTTCAGGGCCTGGGACCATTCCAATCATCTCAAGTTCTGTAAGCATCCAGTCTGGGCTTGCTGCTTCAGAGATTTTCATGGTGTGAAGTTTTATTTATTTGTTTACCATGGAATTGTTGTTTTTCCCCCCCTCTCTGGAGCCAGAGAGAGATGGGCAGATGATAGAGTTGGGTGCCCAGAGTTAATGACTAGCCCTATATTCACAAGCTTGTTTACTTTTGTCCTCACCTGATGCCTCAATGCTGCCGATGAGAGGGAATTGATTTTATTGAGGATCGCTCAGTTTCTTAAAAGAAAAACTGCTCACTTGGCTAGAAATGCTTTGACAGAAGGCAGAGCAGCCGGTCACATTTGAACACTGTGTCTCCTGGATTTGGGGGCAGAGGGGGAATGACAGACTCAGAGGGAGGAGGGGACCAAGCAGTCATTTCATATGAGCTATTATGGGGTGGCCTGAATCCCAGCAGAGTCCATCAACAGGCTCTCGTGCTAAAGACACAGTCTGCTGTCCCTTTTTCTGCCACTCCCCACTAAATCTGTGCATGACCCCCCAGCACCCTTCTCAACAATCAACTCCCCATAAGAAGGTAATCATCTTATGGTGAATTGGAGAAGAAGAAAAGGCACTCTAGGAAAATGTTATCATAATAGAAAACTCTTCAGTGTTGTAACCATCTGGTGTGCTGCGGTAACAAAGAAGGTGATAATTGAGTGCCCAGTAACTTCTTTTGGCCTCGGATAATGGGCACTCACCCTGATTTGTGTTCTTCACAAGGATAATTCGCCATCATTTCACACCACATCTGCACCCTATTTCCTCCCTCAATACAGCCTTACACATAAGTTACCACACTTAATTAAGTCCACATCATTCTCCTCCAAAGAACAGAAAAGTTTGTGTGGAGGCCCGAGTGGCCAAGAGGCACAAATGAGATTTTAGAGACTCTTGTTTTGTAAGAGAAATGGAGATTGATGAGGCGCTCATGCCACCAAGGTTCTGCTCCCGGGTGGGACAAGGTGGGGGTGCATCTCTGCATCTTTAGGCTGGGCAACAGCTGTGGATAAGCTTAGGCAGGCGGCCTTGTGGCCAGGCGTGCTTGGGGAGGGGACGGGGATGCCATTGTCCCATAATCTTGCTTTTGAATTTGTGCTACAATTGATTCCATCTGATTTCTAAGGTGCTGTCACCAGAGCATCATTAAAAGTCCTTTAAAAAACTGGAGAATAGACTAGATCACCAAAGGCGGCTTTGTCACCCTCCTCTCTGCCTTTCTTTAGTATGCTTTTCCTTCCAGCTGACAGAGGCAAAGTCTGTGAGCTCAGGGCAATTAACACGGATAATTTCATTTTTCTTTAATCAACAACAAAAAGTAACTGAGAGAATTAAAGCAATGTTTGTGCTAAGACAGGGGTTTTTAAATCTTTATTTCATGATCTTCTGGAAATGATTCCACTTTCTTATCATTGGCCATATGATTCACTTTACTAAAAGGTTTGCTAGCTATCGTGTGAGTGTGTGTGTGTGTGTGTGTGTGTGTGTGTGTGTGTGTGTGTTGTGTGTGTTTTCTTCTACAAACCCCTCCTTGAGGCTTAAAATTTCGTCCTAAGAGGTGATGTGAGCAGCAGACAGAAAGGAAGCCTGAGCCTGATGAGACCAACATTAATCAACCGCCCAAGTATCAGTGGATGAAAGTAGAGATACTTCTAGTCTTCCAACTATCTCAGCCATAAGTAAATGGGCAACTCTTTATTCTCCCCTTAAATGATAAGGAGGGAGCCCTAGTGGGGACTGCTAAGATATTTCTCACAACAAGTGTCAAAATACCCTGAGAGCTCCCAGGGGTCCACCTCCCACTCACAGCATGCCCCCTTCATTTGTTTATCTAAATGCTGACAAATTGCAGTATTTTACCAGCCTATCTACGGGCTTGGCTTCATTTGCATGCTGTGCCCTCTATCTTTGAGCTGATAATGAGACTCAACATAAAGCCCCCATTGAGGGCTCTGCAGAGCCTGACAGTGATGAATACTGAGCAGGAGCATTAGGTGGTTTTGAGAAGAATATGCTATTGTGCACAGCCCCGATCCCTTTCTCTTCCCTGCTGCTCATTTTCAGGTCTTTCAAGGAAACGGCCTCTGTACCCTTTCTAGCCTGTGTCTTTTACCTTCCTTTCACTCTGAATGGGTAGCATCTCCCAAATCGTCAGCTCAGCCTTGTGCTATTTTAGTCACTATAATTATGTCCCCATCTTATCCTATGAAATGCTAGAGGTTTCCTTTCACTATGTGAGCCACTGAGAAAAACTGGAAGGCATTGTCCCAGGAGCATTTGACTCCTCCACCCACTGAATTCTCAGATCCTCGCTTTTGCAAGGCAGAATCCAGCCACCTTGTGTCGGAAACATTCGATCGCTGTCACCAGACAGAGTTGTCACTGAGACACCATCGAGTTGTGAATAATGTTTAGGAAAGTTATAGAAACGTAGTAATTCAGTTTTCTTTGGAAATTCAGCATTCTAGATATGTGCTCAAACATCTATAATTTCATCAGCTAATGGTACTTACAGTTTTTAAACTGAGCACAGAGAGGATTAACTTAGTCAGAATGAGTGATGTTACCTGAAGGATTTCTCCAGGGAAGAGTGAATGCTTCCCTATCCTGGAAAGCATTCCTCAGTGTGATATGTGAGAAAAGAAGGCTATGGTGATGAAACATTGAGCTTATAGCAGAAGATGTCTGGAAAGAATCTTATAGATAGGGGAGCTGGCTGATCACTTCATTTTCAAAATATGGGAAGAAACCCAGAGAGTGTAGTGATTTATCCAAAGTCAGGTAGCAGGTCTGTGAACTAGCCCTGTCTCATGCCAAGGGTGTAAGAAACAATAAGAACTAGTGGAATGAGCTCACAGAAAGACCCACGTGCAGGTGCATTTTACCATATCTCAGTTTCTGTAAGCCAGGACTCTCAACTCATTACATTTTGAGATCTTTTAGTTCATAAAATGACCATTTATTTTGCTCACATTCCTTGTAAGGATCATCTGTAATTCCCAGGTCTCTTCCTTCTCCCACCCTGATTCTTGGGTCCAAGATTCATTCTCCTTATTCTCTGATAAGGAAACTAGTATCCTCATTTCCTCTGCTTTCTGCCCAGCTTCCTGGTTATCTGACCTTTTAGGTGCACCCTGAAATCCTGACTTCTTGGACTTTCTTATTCTCTCCTACACACTGTCTGATGGGATAGAAAAGACCTTGGATCTATTAGAAGTCAATGAAATGGTCAGAAAAATTACTAAGCTGATGAGCAAGGAACCTGCCACATAATGGCTGAGACTCCATTCAATTTTTTAATTTCCTGATGCTCTGGAATGCCAAAAGCTCTTCAGAGCTGGTAATAAATTTATGTCTAGGTCTTCATCTTTTTCAGTGATGCCTTTTATTTTCTCCAATGATTAATACATGCCCATTCTAGAACATATGGATATTAGAAGAATATATTATTTTACTCCTTACCATCTCTAGTTCATCATATGCTACTTTTAATGTATTATTATGTATGTCTTCATACTTTTTCAAATGTATCAACATTCTGTTCTTTCAGGGTTACATATTTCTTTCCATGGCCATACCTGTGTTTTTAAAAAAACAAATACTATATAGTACACATTATGAGTCTAAGAAGTACTGTTTACATAACTGGTAATAAATGGCTAGGAGGTCCCATGAAAGAAGGTGAACAATAATAATAATTTCACATGTAATTATAGGTTTATATGCGAAAGAAAATATAGAAATGTTATTACCAAAAAGTTCTCAGTTATGTAACCGGTTTAGTTGGAAAATCCAATGGTTTCTTCTTTTGTCTTTTCTGTATATAAGAGCCCATAAGGTTTGTGTAGGATAGAGTCAAACAAAATAAAGAACACATGCTTTCAAATCTTGTCTCCATTTCTTACTGTCTATGTAAATTTAAGAATACTTCTTAGTCTCTGTGGTATCATTTCTTTGTTTGTAAAAGATGGATAGCAATGCCTTTCTCTTCTGAGGTTTTTATAATGATTTCCAATAGCACATTTTAGCCATTTAGCATAGTGACAGGCAAATAAGGAAGAGTTTCTGCAAGGGTAGGAGCTTATTAAACACGTTTCTGAAATCTTCTGGAATTTCATGTCTGTGATGGATTCTTTTGCCTCTAGGAGAGTTGTTGGTGTAGTCTAAGTCTTCCTAGGAGTCTGGGAGGAGACTAGCTGATAAGTTTCCATTGTGAGCATGTATTTGCCATCCCTCTCTATAAAGCCCAGGGACCCGCCCCCAGCACTGCTTCAAAGGCCACTGGAAGAATAATGGTAAAAACCATCTGTCCTGCTGTGATGGAGAAGTGATTGATATAATTTTTGCACATGTTCTTTGCAAATCAATGACTGGAGTCTTCCTGTGTCTGAATATGCTACTCCTACAGACGTTTGAGTGGACATATGTAGTGGCATTTAAGTGCTAATTTTTGCTTTGGAAAGAGGGAAATTTGCATGGGAAACATTATTAAAAATACAGATTGAGGATGTAATAGGGAAATTAGGTAATAATCCTCACAGTTTAGTAAAAAAGTATAATTCTCATTGTGAAACTCAAACCATAGACATTTACTGATCCTATTTTGAAAAAATCTGGGAAAGACGTCCAAATCATTGGAGAGTGTATAACACATTCCAATAATACATCAATACATATGCAATAGTGCATAGCAGAATGAATGATTATGACAATTTAAAAAACTCTGTTAAACTGAATGAGGGTTCAGTTTCTTTCCTTAGAAATTGTGTGACCATAGAAAAATCATTGATCTATTTTGAAATTTGATTAAAAAAATTTTTTTTGTTGTTTTAAAGATGTGGGGTACAATTCAGGATTAAGTGTACAAGTAGTCATCAGGTAAAGTTTGGGCCTCTCTTTGGTCCCTACTTCAGCTGGTTTGAGATCAGGTGTCCTTATTGATGAAATAGCCTATTTCTAAATGTATCTTACTATAAAGTGAAGCAAAAGTCAACACAATACTTATAATAGCTTCAATGGCAAAACTTGCAAGAAGGAAACCTGGAATATAGCTTCTGTTCCATTTTGATCGCATTTGTATGAGACACAGCCATATCTTTCAGATGATAAATGGCACTGTCCTCTTTGAACAAAACAAGATGCTTTTCCTACATGTTTTCCCATACGTCTGTTTTCACCTTCTTCCTTAGTAATAGAATCCTCAATATAGTTAGGCCAATGAATTCCTAAATAAAGACTACATTTTCTTGCCTTCCTTGTGAATAGGTGACCATGAGATTAACCACCAAAGAAATGTAATTGGAAGAAGTATGTTTCTATTCTCGAAAGTTTTTTTTTTTTTTACTTACCTTCTTGTTTTCTAGCTAGAATGTGATAGGAAAAATGGGAACTCCCACAGTTCCCATAGCCATCTTTAACTATGTGCCATCTCACAAATGGTATCTACGTGCCACAGAGCAATAAAATGGAAATCTCTTGAGTTCTGGACACCATAGAATGTCATATCATAACTCTAAGACTTATTTTATGTCCAGAAATGGTAAATGTCAAGGAAAACACACACTTGTATTTTTCCAAGCAACTGTTATTAAGGCCATTTGCTTTTTTTTTTTTTTTTTTTAACAGATTGAACTGAAGTGTAACTTATATATCCACACTCAGCATTTTCTTCTAAAATTCAGATGGTTATCAGATTTTCTGGAATCTTCCTGTCTTCCTGCAGCATTTTAAGTAGTGTTTTATGTTATGAGGGTATATCTGTTGCTTGTCTGTGTGAAGCCTAGGGAGCCACCCCAACACTGCTTTTAGGGATGGAGAGGTGATGCAAAGCCCATTATAATATGTTTTTCAGCTTGCATAAAATTATGCATAGTTTACCTGGTTTCTGGTGAGCACTGTTTTAAGAATATTCAGAATATAAAGAAAACAAGGTTTTCAGACTAAAAGAGTTTCATTGGGAAGTCAGATAACAAGTCTGAAATAAAAAATAATGGAAATATAGATAGAATAAAAATAATGGAACTTGTAACACAAGTTTCTGAGTCAAGAAAATCTGGATGGGGCACAGTTGGTAAGAGTAGTCTCACAGAGAGAAAGAAAAGATAGTGGAATGTTAACCCTTCACAAAATAAATGAGATAATGATAGGAAAAAATGTAAAGATAGTAGGAAATTTTCCATTTAGTCAACAGCTTTGAGTGTGCAAGTTTATGCCAGTTACTTAGATTGGCAACACTAACCTTAATCAAGTAAACTTATCTCACTATAGTTTAGTTTCTACATCTGAAAAGTGGAAATAATCGTAGAGTTCTATCGAGAGTTAAACATGCTAGCATTTAATTAGTAGAGTTCTATCCAGAATTAAGTGTGTTACCACTTAGAATAGTACCTGGTACATAGTACATACTTATAAGTACCAACTACTATTATTGTTATTGTTTTCAGAGGAGTTTAAAACCTAATGAAGGTTACAAGATATAAATTTTATTAAGAATAGCACAGAGTAATGGTTTATACGATAGAGATGTGGGTACACATTCTGGGAAACATAGGAAAGGAAAACTAAAACTTAGGAGGAAGCATTTGTGACTCCTCTATGAAGAAGTCTTATTAGGACTTAGATTTGCAGAGAGGTGTCTCCAAATGAAGAATATTCCAATTCAGGCTGGGGCACAGCTTGTGTAAAAGACAAAGAAAGTTTGGCATGTAAAAGTTTGGAAAATTAAAGTTTGGTATGTTGGGAAAGGCTGATGGTGCTTGGAGGAGACAGCCAGGATGATGTGCTGGTACACACTGGTAAAAACATAGCAATTATATACAGCTGAAATCCATCCTGATAATGCCATGTCTTTTCTGACCAGTTGATAACTATGCTGGACTAGTTGTTATTTTAAATAGAGAAGAAGTGGTATAAGAAATGATATGGGAGATAGGAAGTGGGAGGTGGGAGATGTCAAGACAGAACAGACTTTGTAAACCTTTCTAAAAAGTCAAGAATAAGCCCCAATTTTTAGCTCACCACTTCCTGAAAACCAGACATCATTTCACAGAGACATTTGCTAAATTTATTTGGTCTCTTTATCATGTGTAATGTTCTTATGTACATTTTTAGAATAAATAACATCTAATTAATATTGGATAAGCAATATGTAACAAAACAAAAACAAAAATAAAAAAATGGACAACATGCTGTGAAAGAGTCTAAGCTGTACATTTGCCATTGGAAAGATATAGATGTGTCTTATACAAATGTGATGATGAAAGTGGAGCTTCTTGGGGAATTTTCATATATATTCCCAGCCCACACACAATTTTTATGTTCAGTGATAACTAAGTGGTTGCCATATCACTTCTGGTCCAGTACTAAGAGCTGGTGTGTGGTCTCCATGTATTTTCTTCTCCTGCTATGCCAACATGGAATATTATGTGGAGAACACCTATTTGGACATACAGCATGAGTAATGAATAAAAACTTTGTTATGTTGGTCAGCTGTGTTTGCAGAGTTAATTTGTAATCCAAACATAGGCCAGCATTACCCTGACTAATGATAGAATTGTTACCAGAAGTGGGGTGTTTCACATCAAAAACCTAAAATATGTAGTTTGGGCTTAGTGACTGGTAGTAGGCAGTGATGAAGCTTACATCAGAGGCTAAAAAACATAGCAATACATATTTTGTAGGAACAAAATATTTGGTGAAATTATCATCTGAGGAAGTTTGCTTAGTACCAGATGTTGTGGTTTCTGAGCCAGAAACTCGCAGGGAAGAGGCTGAAAAACAGAACCTTTGCCTTGCTGCTGCTTTTCTCTTGGCTAGATTTGACAAAAGGTCAAAGATTTGAAGGGTGATTTCAGAAAGAATTGTTAAGTATGTAGAAGAACTTAAATAGAATGAATACAGTGCAGAAGTGCAAGGCCTCATATACTATGTGAAAAGCTGGCATCAAGACCCCCACACTATAGAGGCTGAGATTTAAAAGAGCATTTAACGGCAATTTTACCAATAAAAGTTTTCATAGCAAATGTATTTTTCAATGTGAATTTCTCACTAGAGCCAACAGGCTCTAGGTTGTTGCCATTAAACTAAAAGCTATATACACACACTGAGAAAGTGAGGAAATAAGCATTCTAGATTACACTATCACTGTGAATATCAACATATGAACCTGACTGAAAGTTAATTTGAAGGCTACTGAGTTTTTTAGAATATATACTGCCAAAGAAGTCGTGAATTCTGTCTAAAAACATATGCGACTATTGAGTTTCAAAACAATTCTTAGTTTCCCAACCATGCATGCTCAGGAAGCAGGGTGAGCAAGTTATGCAGTCTCAGGAGACATATTCTCTAGTGTCCATTAAATGGGTATAATAGGGTATAATGGACAAAGAAGAATATCCTGGAAAGATCCAGAGACACTAGAGAATAATGGACAAAAGATCTCCTCCCAAAGAATGGAATCAAGATCTAATCAGGTAATATTCTGCATCCTTAGGTCTTCATAAGTCTATCCAGAGAAATTATCATATCCATATTCTGACATGATAGAGGTGTTATTATTTCATGGATATTCTGGATTTTGATCAGGGTAAGATAGAATAGATAATTTCTTTGGTGAGAAATTGGGTGTTTTTGGTACATAAAAGTATCAGGTAGAATTTCTGTAAAAAATATGTTACTTACAAATTGATTAATTGAGAAAGGTTTATAGATAAAGAGATTCGTTAGAAAAAAAAAGTAGGTAGAGTATTGAGGGAATAATAAGGGATACTGCAGAAACCTGGGGCCATTGTTATTCACAGGCTCAAAGGAATGAGGAAAGTGAATGGTTACCAGGACCTGGAATGAGAACAAGAATGAATCATTCAGGTCATATTTAGAGTCCCAGAAAGCCAAGTTGACCTCACAGGAAAAAAAGCGAGGGGCATAAATACCCTGACCTCATTCTCCTCCTCCTCTCATGTCTCCTGGGTCTTTCTCTTTAGTAATCCCAGCTGGAAGCCAGTGGGCATTGAAACTTTAGATATAGCCCATAAATATTAGCTTCTATGGGCAGAGAGCAGGATAAGGAATGGGGAGAGCAAATATGGAAGGGCAACGAGAGGATATATGAATAACATGGGAAAGAAGGGACAAAAGTATACTTTACTCACCAGAATGAAGACCTCAGGTATGTGGTCCTATTCACACTCCGTCCACAAATTCACAATTTAGACTTTTCAGTGTAGCATAAACACACGTGGTAGGCAGCAAAGACATTATGATGCATGTTACACATTGGTAGAGTTTAGAGCTTAGCATAGCATAAGAGACCTATATGTTCATTTAGTAAGGGGTTATCTGGGACAAGAATCAAAGTTCATAGTTCCATCTAAAGTATCATGTGACTCATGACTAGTTGTAGCCTAGTCAAACATGAGTAGCAGGAAGTATACTGTGTGGAGTTGGCCATGTAACCAGTTGACTGAGTGACTAGAAGGTAATCACTCCACATCCTTTACTGACCACCCTGCTCACCTCTTGGTTAATTCATTGCATTAATGTTACCAATTTCTTACCCTTCTCTATAACCATGTCTATATGTCATATCTATGTCTATATGGCTTTATGGTTTCTTTCACTATGCGAAAGAGATGGAGTCTGTTTTATGGTCCCTTAAAAATAAGTTGCCCTTGCAATTTGCTTTGGTCAAATAATTAGAAGGAGGCACAAGTGATAGTACACTAGTTTCAGTACTAAAGACCAATGAGAACATGTTCTGATTAGCCTGCTGGAGGATAGGAAATATCTAAAGCAGAGCCAAGTCACCCTTTTTATTCTAGCCAGAGTCATCATAGGTTTAGCCAGCTGAGCTCCACACAAGGAACAATCCCAGGCAAGCTCATTGAAGTCTAACCTGCCTGCAGTTAATTCAAGCTGTGTGAACATAGGCAGTTATTGCTGAGTTCTACTGAGGATTTTGTGGTGGTTTGTTACAAGCACTCCTGTCACAATAGATAACTGATACACTCATTCCCCTTAGCCTCATTAAATTACACTAAATTATTCTACTTTATTCTACTTTAATCACAGCTTTGACTGCAAAATGGCTTTACATCCAACTTTCATGAACAGCAGTCTCCACAGTGCCTTTTTCTTCATGCCTGAGGAGAGGAGTTTAGGCTCTTTGATCACACTCAGTCTCTCTAATTGCTCTTTAGCTCTAGTTAAACCTAGGCCTGTGAATCAGTCAATACTGGGCTTAAGTTCTAGCTCTACCTTTTAACATTTACAGTTTTGGGTAGATTAATGGATGTTACTAAACCTCAAGCTCCTCTTCTGTAAAACGGGAACAATCTGTTCTGAGAACTAAATGCAATAACATATTAAAGATTTTAACGTAATGCCATAGACTTTCACAAATTGATAAGACTTAATCACAAGAGAAAATACCATATCTACCTCTTACAACATACTTGGAGGTGAGGTGTGATATGTAAATTACCACACGATGAAAGAAATAAGATAGACTGTCTTTACAACCACAGGTTTTATTTTTGCTTGTTGTTGATTGCATCATTTTCAAGGAAGAGCAGTGTTAATGCAGGCCATTTGATCAATGTGTGCATGTATTCCTTTGGCTGATTCCATTGGTCACAGTTAGAGAACATTGTTGATTTCGCACTTGTTTAGGATGACATTATCTCCTACCTACTTTTATTTATAGTATTAGGAAATTTCCTATAATATCCAAATTTCTGCAAGGAAAATTTGTTTTCTCTAACAATATACTCATGAGTCAAACAAACTTAAGAAAAAACCATCAGCTTTAACTACAGAATGTAGTCATTGTAATTCTTGGCTACCTCATGGTCTGGCAAGGGGTAGAGTGAGAACACTATAGCAAGAATGAGGCAACCTTAGAAACCTGGTGCAAATATTTTCTGAAGAGTCTTTCTTTACTCTGACTATTTTGGCTGACTGTGATGTGATGGAGGGAATATTAATTTGGGAGGCAGGAAACTAGAATTCCAAGCCTGGCTCAGTTGCCTCGTGTCTCTGTGACCTTGTTCAAGTCATTTGTTCAAGTCACTTCACTGTCCTGGACCTCCATTTTAGAAAATAAGAGGATCATATAGATAATATGTAAGAAGAAATTTAACTCTCAAACTTTGTGATATCCAGCTCATATAGAAAAAAAAAAGAAAGAAAGAAGAAATATCTCTGAAAAACAATTCACTTTATTTTCTCTATTATTTTTGTGATGAAGACAATATCAGAACGATGTGGTCAGGCTGAGCAATGCTGTACTATAACAGAAGAGAATTTAATGTAAAGAGAAATATTTTCCATTGGGAGATTGTGACCAATGTCTCTTAGCTTCTAATTTTGTTACAGGTCATGCCAAAAAGAAAACGTTGACACTTTTAAAACCCTGCATATTTAAAAAAAATTATTTTAAAGATGGTGTCTCACTATGTTCCCCAGGCCAGTTTTAAACTTTTGACCTAAAGCAATTCTCAGCTTTCTAAGTTGCTGGGATTACAGGCATGACCCACCATGCCCAGCAAGTTCCTGAACTATTTTAAAGTATATACAAACTGTGTTTCAGCAGGTGACCTGAAAAGACTGCTTTGTCCACATGCAGAGATTGTTGGTCTCTGTAAATACACCTCAGCAGGGGGCAGGGGTAGCAGAAATGAAAGAACAGGGACCTTGAATCTTGTTTAGGTAAACAGTTCCTCAGGACTGGTCAGCACCGGCAGTCCTCACGTAGCCTCTGCCTCTACCGCCCCACCGTCCTGCCAGCAAGCCAGAAGCCACTACTGTTTCTGCTTCAGCTTGACTGAGCTGGGGCTGGGCTCTGAGAGCCTCAGAGCAGAGCAGGGGGTACTCATCACCCTGAGTCAGACACAAGCTGGAGGGTATGACCTATCAGACCACAGAACTATCACTGCACACACACTGGAGTCTGACTCAGGCCCACAAAAGCAGGACAGCCAGACTTCTGCGGCCAAGGTTCCCTCACCTCCTTGGTTCCCAAACCCCCTGGGTGTCAGTCCACCCACCCTGTGAGCACCCCTGCTGATGGGAAACCACAGGGCCTCTGGAGGATTTGAGGAGAGAGAAGCAGTCTTAGAGCAGAGCAAATTAGTCTCTTAAGAACAAACTGGGAGTTGGCACTATGCCCTTAGATGAAAACTGCTTCACATTTTGCAAACAATTCCCAACATCCCTGGGCTTTGATCCCTTGTAATGTTGTCTGCTATCTACATTTTAAGTATTCGAAGACTCCTTGTCTTATGCTTCTTCCAGTGCCTGTCACAGGGAGCATCCAGTGGGTATTTATGACTTGATGAATCTTTCACTATGGGGTCCTGCTGTTCCAATGTGTGACCCCTCCAGGAGATAACCACATTCTGTCTGGTGACATGGTGGTATAGGCATCGGTCAGTGCTGCTGGCTCAGTCCCAAAGTGAATTCCGCTCTTCTGTAAACTCACTTGACAAAACAACATACTTCCGTGGACAAGATAACTGTGTTTCATCATCCCCTTCTCTTCATTTAATTTGCTCTATGGTAGAACACACACACACACACACACACACACACACACACACACATTAAACATTTCTTCAATTTGGCATAAAATCTATCTACTTCTATAAGGCATTATTAGCTAATCTATTGGCTTTGATATGTGGATCAGTTTTGAAGGTTTCTTCTAATCTGTCCGGAGTCGTTTCTTTTCCTAAGTCATTCTCACGTCCGTTTTATAGATCCCTGTTATTTGATTCATCAACCCAGAATGGAGAGTTAGTTGCTATTATTTTAGTATTAGCGATATTTGTAGTCCCTTATACTAGACTTTAAGAGTCAATGCATTGTACTCCCAGGTATATACCTAAGAGAGATGGAAACATGTGTCTTCATAAAAACATGCACTTAAATGTTCACAGCAGTATTATTTATAATGACCAAAATCTGGGGAAAAAAGTCTGCCAACTGATGAGTGGATAACTATTAACACATTGTGGTATATCTATAAATGGAATATTATTCATTTATAAAAAGGAATGAAGTACTGAGGAACCGTACTGGGTGAATCTGGAAAATATTAAGTGATAAAACCAGTCACAAAGACCATATATTCTATTTATTTGAAGTGTGCAGACAATAGAATAGTGGCTGGTTGTCTGTGAATTGAGAGGAGGGGTTGAGGAGAAACGAAGAGTAACTCTTAAGGTGTGAAAGTTTTATTTTGGGCTTGATGAAAAGACTCCAATATTGATCATGATGATAGTTGCGCAACTTTGTGACTATACTATAAGTCATTAAAATGTGCACATTAAGAAGATGAATTGAATGGTATGTGAGTTATATATCAACAAAACTACTGCAATAAACATTTAGAGTCAATTTATTAAACCTCTTTTTATTTTACAAGTTATCTTTTGTAGTTATTGTTAAAGTATTACTGCGTAATTAAGAAAATTTATTGTGAATAAAGTACTACTGTGTAATTAAGAAAATATACTAGCAGCCACTTTATTGATAAACAATAATATGATATAATCGTTACCCACAATAGCAATAACAGGGTTTTTTTTTTAACCAAGTAACTTTATATCTGATAAGCTGGAAGTAGTATTTAGCTGAATGGATTGACAATAGCTGTTATTTATTGCCTTTTAACAGTTATTGTCATCTATGAAAATCAATGCCTTTTCAATCCTTCCAGGGACACATGTGACCTTTCCTTATTCTTCTACGGCTTCCTCTCTTTCCGCTCTTCTTCCTTGCTGAGCGGCCTCCATCCTGCTTGCTCTCTATAACAAGTCTGGTGTGCTCCCTCCTCAGGGCCTTTGACCTAGCCTCTCTCTTTCCCTAGAATGCTCCTCCCACACATATGCACGTGGCTTCTCTCTCACACTCACTAAATCAAGTTTTGTCCTAAAGTTGACTTAGTGAATCCCCTCCACTGACCATAGTAGTCTGTCCTTCAAACATACTAAATAATATATTTATGTTTACATTTTGTCACGTGTCTTTTCTTCAGAATATAAACTCCACGAAGTCCTGGATATTTGGCTGTTGTATTCCTTAATATATATACAACAGTGCCTGGTGTATAGCAGATGCTCAATTAATACCTATTGAATGAATGAACATAGATGCTAGTAGTCCAGTTTGAGGTACACATTCTGTTCTTGGTTAGCTAATTCATCAGTCAGTCCATATCAAGTTTTAGACAACTTGAGACTGAACCAAAGGGGGGAAAAAACCAATTTGGAAAACATGGAAAATGCATCTTTAAAGAGTAAGATGTCAGTGTTTCAAAAATAAGTCAATCTATAAAGGAAATATACAATATTATAAATACCTAGTCTACATGTAAAAAATTATTCTAGTAAAAATATTTGCAGGTTACTTTGAGGTCTCTTTAGAGTTAACCACCATATATTAATTCACCCAGTCAAATATTAATTGAGCACCTTCTGTGTGCTAGGCACATGGTGTTAGTGATGTAACAGTCAATCTTACATTGTCATGGAAGACCAACAAAGACCAGCCAAACAAGCACATACAATGTCCATTGGTGCTGACAGCTATAAAGAGAAACCATTAAGGAAAGGGATAATACATTAAAGGATGCTGGAATGGTCAGTAAACACCTGTCTGAGGTGGTAACATTTTCACAAAGGCATGAATTAAGTTGGGTAAGAGATGCACCTATAGAAAGAGTGTCCCAGGCAGAGGAAACAGCTAGTACAAAATCCTGCAGCAGGAAGTTGTCGCCATGTTCAAAGGAAGGCAAGAAGTGAAGAAGAAAGTGAGAAGGAATATTGGAGTGATTATTAGGAATCAAGAGGTCCTAGGGCCTTGCAGACCATGATTAGGTCTTTCTTCTGAAGACCAAGGGAATCAAGGTTGAACTAACATGATCAGTTCTGCATATGAGTGACTTGTTCTGGTCTATATTTCAGAAGGACTGTTTTGATGCTGGGATTAAGAGTGTAAGCAAAATACTATTGCTGATACCTGATATATGGAAACCAGAAAGAAATCCAAAGGTATATTCAATCTGGAAAGCAGCAGTGCCACAAGGAATAAAATCTAAGTTGACTCTACTGAGCTTTGGAAAGACTAAACTGATTCTGCTTTTCTTTGGAGAAATCAGACCCCAGATAGGTCTTTGCCTTCACCCTGAAGTCTGCTCCAGATGATAGACATCTGGCATGTGTCTATGGAAACAAACCAGACAGTAAGAAGAATGTACCTTTCAGTGTGAGGAACAGCCTACTGTGCCATGGTGATTTCTGACTCCAAAAAACTGAAATCCATAAATACCATTGGATATACTATGGTTCAGGATGCCATGTCAGGCTGCTCTACTAGTTCCCCAAAGCATAAACCAGGGGGTCTTGCTAGATTTTGCCCCTTCTTAGATTGGAGTCCCCAAAAGTAGTCCCTGAGATAATATTTTATTGGCAATAGTTTTGCAAGAAAGTAGAAAAATGCAAATATAGAAGAGGGAAAGTGAGATAGGGAGGTTTATATCAACCAGCTACTTTTGTATGCAGCTGGAGCTTAGACTTACTGGGGACTGTTTGAAAGTGGTGTGAAGTATATGGATCAGATTTATCCCACCTGAGTGGCTAGGAAACTGAGGAATGTATACAGGACTCTTATCAGTCACTCATCTAGGGCTGTTCCTGAAGGGTGTTAATTTTCCATCATTTCTGGCCTGCCATGAGTGGTAGAGCTGATTGTAGGGGCCAGAGAAAGCCTGTAGGCAAAGAGAAAGTTGGGCCACTATGCCCTGAAGGAGTAAAGACAAGGGCTGTGGAGGGGATACACACAGTACCAACTGCAACCATCCCTGTAGGGCTATTGCCATTCACCATACAAGTGGTATCCCCAGGGATTTCGCAACCAGCATCTTGTTCCTTCTCTCTGTGTGTCTGTGACATAGGCTGTGCAGAATGAATTTGTGCTCTTCAACATCCTAGGCCTTTGGACTATTCTTCGGTGAAATTCATAGTATCTGCCGAGTAGAGAGCGATAAATGCCAGTGAAAACTTATGATGACCTCATCCCAGGTCAGTAGTAACACACTGAGAGATTCTTTACGGAACTCGATCATAAGGAAGAGACAGTTTACAGCTCAAAGTCAGGTTATCTTCTACTTATGAGCACTTCTGTGTGAAGAAGTTAAAGAGGCTTGTGGCATTTTCCCCAGATACCAGAAGTCACTGTTTTTCTTTTTCTTTTTCTCCATTAGATAGTATGTCCAGGGCACCTGTGTCCCAAATGATTTAACAAAAGGTGTTCCCTTTTTTGGCAGGCAGTGCAGATGAAAAAGGATTGTCTTAAAATATTTTTCTTCTGTGTTAAAATTTTGATCCCATGCCAGCATTGATCTGGGAGAAAATTATGTATAATTTAGTTTTAATTATCCTCTGAAGTGAAGTATATATGTGTGTGTGCACGTGTGTGTGTGCATGCATGTGTGCATGGGCATAGATACACATATAAGTACTTGGAAATGGTGACCCAGTTTTAACTCCAGTGTTACAAGCAAGGCTGTTGTAAGACAGGAATGACTTCATCAGGAAATCAGGAAATCCTCATTCAGACTTCCAAATATACAAATAGATGCCTTTTATTCTGCTGTGAATCAAAATGATGCCATGTCCTGTAATTAAGGATGTTATTGACCAGGTTGAATGGTAGCCAGCCGTGCCGTGGCTTTGTTTCTATGGCAATCATTTCAAAGTTCAGTATCTTAAGGCTGATAGTAACCTTATTTGGCAAACACTCAGGAGTTATGTTTCCAGATTTATTTTAGTGTGACAGAATTTTCATTTAATCTTTGCCTCAGGTTAGGAGATGTGTTAATTGCTTGAGGCCAGGTGCACAAATTCTTGTGTGCTCCAAACAAGTTACTGTGCAGCCAAAAATAAAATAAAGATTAATGGATGAAAAAAAAAAAAATAGCCCAACACAGTGATTTGAGCTAAGCTGTCATTGAGGCAAAGGATTGTTTTTTAAGTTGTCAAATGCAAATATATGTGGGAGTAGGTAAATAGATAACGTTGGTTTATTATTTCTTTCTTGCAAGACACCATATGCAACCATTAATCTTTTTAAATATTAACTTCTCCTACTGACCAGGCGACTCACTCCTGGGAGTTCTATACAATGGCAAGATGAAATGGTCTGTTGAACCAGCACTCAGGATGGGAGGGGAGCTGTAGCAAATTTAGAACAAGGATACAAACACCTCTGAAATCAGCAACTTGACTCTAGGAAAACACAGGGCCTGCGTGGAATCTTCTTTTTTGAGTTTCAGAAGGGGGTACTCTGTCCAACTTCCCCAGCTGCAGGAAAGAAGAAAACACTCTAAATGCTGAGGGAATGCCTGAACTTGCAATGTCTTCTCTCCAGCCTTCTAGTCCACCCCATCAAATTCTATCTTTATTTCGGGCCATGACTCATGACCCACCCCCACTCCTCAGTCAGCTGTGACTCATAGCAGAGGCCAGATAAACTTCACGCTGAAAGGCAAGGGTGGGAGAGAGTTATGGATTTTTTTCCTTTTTTGCCTGATGAGAAAAGCTAGGTCAAATGGTCAAATTGTGGGAAACTGTTTAGAGGGCGTGTGTGTGTGTGTGTGTGTGTGTGTGTGTGTGTGTGTGTGTGTGTGTATAATTTGGGGGAATTCCTGCACTGTCTGGGGCTTTCAGCTGGGTGTTCTCTTTAAAGGTAAACTCAGTGACACTGTGATTCGAACTTTCACCTTTGAGAATAATCTATACTTGATTTATTGCAAAAATGGCCACCATGTTTCCTTCTTATTGCTTACAAATTCTTGCTCTTTTCCATGTGACTTTACTGTCATTTGAGGGGTGTGGTGTCTTTTCTCCAGCCTGAGTTTGGACATGTGGCTTGCTTTGGCCACTAGAATGTTGCAGGAATGATTTTGTGCCAGTTTAGGGCCTAGGCCTCAGGAGGTCATGTGTTCTCCTGCTCTCTCTTCTGTTCCTCTACTTGGCTGTGAGAGCAAACCCAGGCCATCCTGTGAAAGAATGACAAACATGAGCAGCAGAGCCACATCATCAGGCTGAGGTAATCCTAGACCAGCTACACCATAGCCGACCTACCAGTTGACTATAGGTAAATGAGTGAACCCTGCTGAAATTAGTCAACCCTGGTCCAGGAAAGCAGAACTGCCCAGCCGATCCATAGATTCATAAGGAAAACAAAGATAAAACAAAGAAAAAATTGTGGTTTTAAGTCATTCAGATTTGTAGTAGTTTGTTATTGAGGCACCAGGCAGCTAACATACTACCTTTGTGCATTTTTACCCAACTATATAGATTGACATTTTTAGATTAAGAAAACTCATGACATAGGTATTTCAGGATAAATATTTCTGAATCCTGAGTTCTCTCAGTTCTCAAAATATTGTAACTCAAAGACTCTCCAATGTAGGAGAAACTTAAAGTCTTAAAATGTTATATAAATTAATTAATAGAAAGTTTCATCTGAATCCTGCCATACATAGGTTATCAAACCTAGATGAAGTAAGTGTCAGACTTATTGTATTGGTTTTCTAGAGCTTCCATTACAAAGCACTACAGACTGGGAGGCTTAAACAATAGATGTTTATTTGCTCACAGTTCTGGATGGAAATCCAAGATCAAAACATCAGCAGTGTTGGTTTCTTCTGAGGCCTCTTTCCTTGCCTTGTGGATGGCTGTCTTTTCCTTGTGTCTTTACATGGCATTTTCTCTGTGTGTAAGTGCCTTAATTCTTTTTAAAATTATTTTTATTTATTTTTAATTATAGAGATGTGAGATACAAGTGAGGGTTGACATTATAAATAGGCTGCACTCAGGTGAAGTTTGGGCTTCTAACTAGCCCTCAGTCTCCTTGGTAGTAGACCAGATACCCTTTGTGTTGTTACGTGCTCCCCACACTCCTTTCTCCCTCCCTCCTCTAGCAGTGCCCAGAGACTACCGATCCTTCCCTTGTACTAATATGACTGGTGTTCAGGGACCACTTATGAGTGAGAATATGCGGTATTCAGCTTTTCTTTCTGTGATAGGTTACTATGTATGATGGTCTCCAACACCATCCAATTTTCTGCAAAGTCCATTATTTTATTCTTTATGACTGTATAATACTCTACCATGTACACATACCACATTTTCTTTATCCAGTCCACTTTCAATGGGTAGCAGGTTTGATGCTATGTTTTTGCTATTATGAATAGTGCAGTAATAAAAATGCATGTGCAGGTGTCCTTTTTGTAGAGTGGTTTTATGTTGCTCTGGGTATATTCCAAGGATCGAGGTTGCTAGATCATATAGAAGATCATTTTTTAGTTATTTTAGGAATTGTTGCACTGTTTTCCATAGAGGTTGAACTAACTTGTACTCCCACTAACAGAATTGTTGAAACTGTTCCCTTTTCTTCTCACCCGCACCAACATCTGCTGTTTTTTGACTTATCAATGATAGCCATTCTTACCAGAGTTAGGTGGTATCTCATTGTAGTTTTGATTTGCATTTATCTGGTAATTAGTGAGGCTGAGCATTTTTCAGGTGTCTGTTGGCTGCTTGTATGTCATCTCTTGAGAAGTGTCTGTTCATGTCCTTTGCCCACCTGCGGTTGTTTCTTTCCTTTCACTTTGAGTTCCTTGTAGATCCTGGATGTTAGGCCTTTGACAGATGCATAATTTCCAAATATCTTTTCCCATTCTATGGGTTACCTCTTTACTTCCTTGATGGTTTCTTTTGCTGTGCAAAAGCTTTTCACTTTGCTGAGTTCCCACCTGTATATCTTAGCTTTATGGCATTTGCTTTTGGGGACTAGGTCAAGAATTTGCTGCCTACGCTATGTGCATAAGGTATTTTTGTTTGTTTGTTTGTTTGTTTTGAAAGGATGATTTATTGAGAGGACAGAGAAGCTCTCATAGTGGGAGGGGATCTGAGGAGGTTGCCCCCATAAGGTGTTTCTTAGGTTTTCTTCTAGGATTCTGATAGTTTGAGGCTTTACCTTTAGGTCTTTGATCCATTTAGAGTTGATTTTTTTTTTTAATTTCTAATTTTAAAGATGTGGGGTACAATCAGGGTTAGGTATGCAAATATTCATTATGTAGGTACCCTTGTTGATGAGGTATCCCCCTCCCTCCCCTGGCAGTTTCCCTCAACTGCCAATCCTACCCCACCCCTCCCCTGGCAGTTTACCACTACTGCCAATCCCTTTCTTATAGTATTATGATAATTGCTCAAGGTCTGCTTATGAGTGAGAACATATGGTACACTGTTCTCAATTTCTGTGGTAGATCACTGAATGTGATAGACTCTAAAAGAGTTGATTTTTGTGTATGCCCATAAATAGGGGTCCAGTTTCAATCTTCTGCATGTGGTCAGCACCATTTGCTAAATATGTTCTCCTATCCCCAGTGATTGTTATTGGTGGTTTTGTTGAAGATGAATTGGTTGAGAGACTGTGTTTTCATTTCCAGAATCTCCTACTTTCCTCTTTTAATATGGACACCAATTATATCAGATTAGAATTTGCCCTAATTACCTCATTTTAATTTAATTACCTCTTTCAAGATTTTACCTCCAAATAAACTCACATTCTGAGGGACATCAAATTAGAATTTTGGGGACACAATTTATATGCTGCCTGTTTTTATATTCCTAACACAGAGATCTGGTTATATCACTAACCTGTTTTAAATAATTTTGATTCTTAATTGCAAATAATAATAGAATGAAGTTTCATCGTTTCTCACTTTTATCCTTTTATCTCCTCTAATTCCACCATTAAATTAATCCAATACTCAAAGCTACGCCAAACTTGCTTCTTTTCTGGCCATCTGTCTTTATTTCCAATTATTCATACTACCACGCTAACATATATTTGCCACCATAGTCTACTTTCAATTCCTTAAACACACACACACACACACACACACACACACACACACACACACACACTTCTAATTCTGTTCCTCTCAACCAGTTCTTCTTTATATCTAGAATGACTTTTCCCACAGTTTTGCTTGCCAAAATCCCTTTCAAATGTTACAGCTTTCAGTAATTCTTCCAGTTTAGAATTCTAATCAGAGTGAATCTCTTCCAAGTATTCTGACATCATATAGCATTTCTGTTACTGTGCATTGTATAGCATTTCTATATTTTGATTATATTCATTGCCCTTGTGAGCTGGAATTCCAGCTTATTCACTTTTGTATTTCCTACAGTTACCACCACAGTACTTTCCTGCAAGCACTGTAGGTTTCTTGGATAGAGACCACCATGGTCTCTGTTTTCTATATTGTTCTATTCTTCTGGGCACACAGCCTCCCTTACAGCTAAGTGGGGATGTGTGACTGAATTTTGGCCAGTGGAATATGGCAAATCTTCTGTCTGTGGCTATGCCAGTCAATTCCCTGTTTACTGTCAGATGTATCCACTCCCTTTCCTCTGATAGGCTATGTATTGCATAGCTCATTTCCCAAGCTCCCTTGCCTTCTGGATCCTGGGTTCATTCAACCAATGGGATAAACTGACTGAAAATTAGTATGGGAAGGAAAAGGAGGCCAGGATATTTCTTTCTTCTCTCTCTGTGTTTTATGGCATCTCTAAGTGATTACATCTTCATGGCTTCAGGTTCATTTAACAAGATCCTGCTATGACTCTTGCTTCAGTTGAATATTATAGGTTCCTGGATTCTAGTAAGAACACCACACCTCCCATTGTCACACCAGTCCTGGAGTCATAGATGCTTCTTTATATTACTCAGTTTGGGCGGCTTCTCTATCCTGTGATTGACATGAGTAGAATAGAAACCATATGCTTCTATGAGCTATTCTGAAAAGAAAGTAACTTACAATATGCACATTTACTGACTGGGGATCCAGTATGTGATGGATATGACCTAGAGCCTCTCCAGTACATGCATGAAGAGACTTTCCACCCTTGATCTCTGATACTTGACCTGGTCTTGGGTTTCTTCGGATCCCTCTGGTCATTTGTAACTTGTCTGCAATGCTGCCTCTGTGTCCTTCCTTCAGCTATTATTTGGTAGAGATTTCACATGATTTGATTCACTATTTTTTTGTTTACTTTATTTTGAAAGAGTTCCCTCATCTCCATGGCTTCAACACTGATCTTTCTGCAAGAAGAATATATGCATGTGCATCTTTATCCACCATATCCCTCTTGAGTTTCCAACTCATGTCTACAGTTGACGCCCGGACCCTTCCTGTTGGATCCTCCCTAATACTGCTCATGGAAGAAGTGTTAGTGGGAAATGAAAGGTCTCTTCTTGCATTCATAGTGAAATGCATTCACTACTAATGCATTTTATAACTTAAAGCTTCTTAGGGCCCAGATGCTCCTGTAAGAGACCTATCAGTTAACAAAATGATGAGGTAGATAAGGGACATTCGAACTATTGGGCCTTATGCACCATATTGAAATGGAAACCTGTTGAAGCACACATACTTACTCCCTCACCTGTATATGCTTAATTAAAATAAAGATTTTGAGATTCTTGCTCAGAAATTATGTTCTGGAGACTTGGGTTGGCTCCTAGAAATTCACTCATTGTTCAGATACTCCAAGGAATTCTGACAGAGATCAATCCAAAACTTCATCAGGATGATATTCATCCTGTCTCTTAAGAGATGAAAAATCCCAAGGTGGTATGTTTGGACCTTAGAATTATTCAGTGCACAGGAAGAAGGAGGGGTGCCTCCCTCACTGCAATAGGAGGGAGAGATGATGTGGAGGATTGATTGTGGTAATGGTTCTACTTTATTAACTTGTGCCAGTGTCCTTTGTTGCACCATCCTGTATTGACATTGACCTCACCCATGTGACTTGTTCTGGCCAACATAACAACTTTATATTAATATTATGTGTGTGTGTTTGTGTATGTGCATATATGTATATAGGTATACATGTACACACATGCTACAAGACAATTATTAAGATTATGTTGGACAGGGAAGATTATGGGTGACTACTGTTGAGTTCCTTTTTTTAATACTAGTAGCCTAACCCTATCTATTCAACTGATCATCCATCTATCTATCCATCCCTTAAATATTTACTAAGTACAACCTTCATGCCAGTCTCCATTATAGGCCATTGGATGTGTACTGGCCAATGAATAATTTGGTTGAAGCCCTTCTCATACTTTACAAAGTCAAAGTCATTTTAACTCTAATACATTATGTTGAAACTTTATTGAGACCTGAAATATCCACATGTATTTTAATAAATCAGGTTTTATTTCACTTCATTGTGGACACCTAATTATAGTTTTTACAGAAGACCTGGACTCTTGTATTGGTGTTAGGGTTTAATACCTAAAAGCCTCAATTTCAGTGATGCTGGGTAGGCTTCCTGTTTCTCCTAACCCCACCCTTTCAACTTTCTTTCAAGTGCTAACTGATGGCTTAAAATATATATACTTTCATTCAACTTTTAAGGATTTGTTTTTTTAGATCAAAATTATTTTTATTATCATTTTATATTTTTTATTTTAAAGATGTGGGGTACAATTCAGGATTAGGTATATAAGTGGACATCATACAGGTAAGGTTTTGTTTTTTATTAGGCATGGCATCCGACTTTTATTAATACTTTGCATTTTTACAACCCTTCCACTTCCTACCATACTCACCCCTCATCTTACTTAGAACGGGCTCCTGTATGTTCCTTATAGAAAGAACATACACACACACACGCACGCACGCACGCAGACAGACACACGTATATATAATGCTGAGCTAGGACCCAGCAGTCAAAAAATTAAATATAAGAAGATAAACCCAGGGAATAGAGTGATGGAGTAAGGGGTGCTGTGGAAGAGGAACAGAATGAAGAAATGACTGCACAGTTGTTTCCAGGCTCATACTGCTCGCTGACATGTGTGAGTTGGACCAGGTGCTGTAATGAGTGCTTGCGTGGATGTCCTCCATTTCCCTCCTGGACCACTCCCTTCACGTGCTCTGTGCTGCAGGAGGCTGATCCGCATGGGCTATGCCGGTGAGTTTTGTCTACAGTTAGGTTCCCCCACCAGCAGACCCTGTGACAAGGATTGTCATGTGCATAATTTATTTGGGGGATGATCCCAGGAGGTACCCATAGAGGAGCAAGGAAGTGTGACAGGCAGGGAATGAATCCAATATTGGACATGTTATCAGGCAAGTTCGCATTGTGGGCAGCTCGATCCCAGTGGAACTCTGGGAGACCATGCAGGGTGAGGAAGGTGAGTATTCTTCACTAACTGGTCAGTCATTGGTTTCAAGCTGTACTTGAAAGCATCAGCTCTTTAGGCCTTTGCCATGTGCATAGGCTGAGCACACTCACCTGCTGGGGAAAAACCTTCAGGCCAAATGCCTCAAAATTAAAATGCCTTCCCTGTTAAGTGCCAAGGGGATGTGAGCAGGGCTGTACCTTCATTCTGGGAATGGGTAGCACCAGCAGGAGATTCAGAGAGTGGGAGAAATGTGAGGCCCAGAAATGGGTTCTCAGCATTTACCTCTCCTCACCTCAACCTTTCTCTTGCCATGCTGTACCCCTGAGGAAGGCCACAGCTTGTGTCAGGGTGTCCCTCTCCCTACAACTCCCTCCCTGGTTTCCATTTTGACTCTGCCCCTTCTGCCCTGGCATGGTCACAACTCTGGAACTCCAAAATTCTGGGATACTGCACAATCCCTCTTGCTTTTTCTAAATCATGTCTGCACCTTTGTAAAAAGTCAATTTACAAAACCATCCTCTCTTTATCCATTAAAATATCCCCTTTGTTTTTTGTCTGAAAGAAGCGATACCTTTGCATCTGGATAGTCTTACTAATACTTCACAATAACACAATTGCTATCATTTTTCTAATTTTGCAAAAACCTGAAGGGTACGTCAACTAAGACCACATGGCTAGGATGTAAATTAATCAAAATTGAACCTAATTTTGTTGCCTGCAAGTCCACATTCTAAAACTATGTATTAAGACCATATTCCTGGCTCAGTGCTAAGCTTTGTGGCCCCATTGTCCAGCACTCAACCAGGTCCCCAGCAGGCACTGGGCCATTTGATGCAGAGGAATGTGGAGCAGCGTGTGGCCAGGCAGGGCCAACTGGCCAGGTGACGCTTGGCCAGATGGTGTCCCCGCCCCCGGAGGCTATTATTGAAAATCTGAAAGAGACAAAATGCCTGTGGAATCCTCCAAGACAGACCAGATGCTGCTTAGGGAAAACCTGGCCACACTGTGACATCAGGGGATGTGTAGAGTGAGAGAAGCTTCAAGAATGATGAACAAAGCAAAAAACAAAGAATGGCCCCTGCCTCACTTTCGAATAAAATAAATGTCGGCAAACAGTTCTCTGATCGCTGTCCTGTCTGCTGTCTCCCTTGCAGCATACTCAACAGCCTGCTTTTCTGAAAAAATTTAAAAAAAATTAAATGCCTGTTACCTCTTGTTTTCCCATTCATGATTATTAAAGTGACTGCAGCAAAAGATTAATATTAAAAAAATTAATCCCTCATGTTTACCTTCGAGATTTCCACAGAGACATGTCCGAAAGGGAAAGAGGAGTCTTCTTGCATGCTGCAGTGTCTGGGTGTATTTTTTTTCCACTGCTAGTATTTCTGTTGACAAATTGTGCACGCTATTGGAGCTTACTGCCTAGGCCTTAAGTAGGGACAGCGGGTCCTGTGGGAGGGAGCCCTATCAAATAGGGCTGAACTATGGTTTTGTCTGATGTGACCCGGGTATCCGCTGGGATCTGTGAAGAGACAGAGTCCTGTGGGAGCGCCCCCCACCTCCCTTTGTTTCACCAGGCTCCAGTCTGCAGCAGCTGATCTGGTCATTATGCTCCTGAAAAGAATTTCTAGGTGGCCACAGTGACCATAAGGAGCAGAGAAACCACAAGGGTTGAAAGCCACGAAGAACAACACGTCGGCTATTGAGCGCTAATCCCGCCCATAATTAGAGGATCCCTTCAGTCTTGTGGTGTTCATAGAAATCGGAACTAAGGCAGAGAGGAGCTGGCTGAGGTCTGTAGCCCACCATTTCCCAAACGTGCTGTCATCAGCACAATTATCTTATTTAGTGGGATTGACATTGTAGAAAGAAAAGAAGAAAGCCATATAAAGAGTGGATTGAGGCAAAAACCAACTGCATTTAAGGTTTAATTAAAATTACCTTAGAATATTCCACTTTTTTCCCCCTACCTCATTTTTAAAACCATGTGCACTTTAATGGAAATTTAATCTGCATGGGGCTGATCTGTTTACCTTAGACTCATCAAAATGCTGTTTTGTAAGAACAGTTTCACATCCAACAAGATTTGCATAACTTTCTCTTAAGCTATATTTCTCAAAAACAACAACTGATGTTGGACCTTAAATGAACAGGTTTACCTCTTCTGAGACTTGTCGTGACTTTACTGTGACAGTTGCCTTTTGCCAACTCTGTTCTCCCCAGCCCCATCTCTGTTCCAGGCATCTCAAGGCTTCTACTGCAATAAAGATCATCTGTGCCCATCGTCTGAATTTAATCTACATGGCTGTTCAGGAACATGCCACCTCGTTCTCAAATGCCACCCTCTATTTTAATTTGTCACACACAGTCCTTTGGTTGAGTAAAGAAAAATATCTGGTCACAAAGTCCCTAATCATGTTAACTAATGGCTAAAATATTAAATTAACTTTTGGAAGGCTTGGGGAGTCAGCTGGGGCACACACCTTATTCAACCACTGAGAATTTTAAACCGTATAAGCTCTTCTTCTTGAAAAGGTGCTACAGTATTGCCCACCAAGCAATCTTGATTGTCGCTTGTGTACATAAATCACCTTGCTGAGATTCCTTCTATAATTACATGGTTTTTAAAAATCAATTATAAAAAGGAAAGCAAATAAAAGAAAAATATCCCCAGCCCCCCTCCCCCACTAAAAAGAGAAAAGGAGCATAGATAACTTTCGAAGGCAGAACTTCATCGCTGTTCTAATCTATTTAAATTCATGTGTTGTAATTCAGTTACTAGATAGAGGAAGACAACGGATGAATCTATATGACAGTTTTGACTTATTTTCAAATCTATTGTTTGATTTTTCTAACAACATTCATTTTGAGCTAGACAAAGGCATATTTTCTTAGTTTCCTTTTATAGATGAGAAAACAGAGGTTCAGATTTTCCACAGCCACACCAAAGACTTGTGATCATAACCTGGGTCTTTAATGATTGATTTGTGCTCATTTATGAGATCAGATCACAAGCAGGGGTGCAGGGCCTCAAACTTAGAGATCCACTCATCTAAGAATCAATAAGATCTCTTCATGTCTGATCCTGCCCATCAGAAGCTGGAGAATTCTAAATGTTAATTGCCTTGGATAAAACTCCTGCTACCATGGATCTGGGTGAATAAAAATATGGAGGTGAAATTCTACCACTGACCCAGCAGGAGTTTCCTGATGAAAGGATTGTCAGGAATCCCTTTGGGTACTGGGGATAAAAAGGAAGATATAATTTACTGCCTTTCTAGAACACTATAGTATCTACTTGGAGTAAGCACTCAAGCACATATGGCAAACCTAGCCAGGAGAAATCATGACAAGGGTTCTCTGCAATCATGCATACCTCTGGCCCTAGCACATGCAACTACAGGAATTTGGACTGAAAATTTTAATTAAAGTTTCCTTTTTTAAAACAGATGTATAATGTTTCTAACGAGCAATTGGTCAGGCTATGTTTATAGTCACCTATTCAATGTTTCATTCCGACTAAGAACAAATTAGTATTTTAGCAGGATATAAATCTGAATTAGAAGTAGCATGTAAGTAACCAACTTACATTCTGTCTATAATTCCGCACAAGAAAGATGTGCTGAACAAGATACATTCACCACTCTTGACTCTCCGAAAAGGTCTTGTTGAATGGCAAAACATTTGTACATATTTAAATTAGATTCCACACAATCTGTAAAATGACAAAGTATTAGGGGGGATTAGCCTAATTAAGCGAAATTGTGAGAACACCTCAAAGAGATCCAAAGTGCAGATATCCAAGTAGGATCACAGTAAAGCCTTCCAGAATCTATTTTGCCTCTTTTCCCAGCTCTCAGGACTCCAATTACCCTCGGTCACAATAGCACAGTTGTGTATGCAGTGACATCTAGTGACAAAGAAAATAATAAAACCAGCTCCGAGGATGCTTCCTTCACCCGAGAGACTCCACAAAAAAGACCCGGTAGCCCTCATCATCAGATTTGTGCATAGTACTCTCTACTGTAATACAAATATGTTGGTTTCCACACCAAATATGTTCAGAGAGGGTAATGAAAGTATGTTCATCGTTGTTCAGCAAATGGCCTTGGAATCAGAATCTGAACAAGTAAGTAAAATAGATTTATTTCTGTCATATTGCCCACAGTAAAAACTGGTGTTCCCACTGCTGATAGAGTAATATGGAATGTTCTGAAGGAAGGACCCTTGACATCTTCCAGGGAAGTAATGAATAAAGCATGTTGCCTGGAATTTACATTCAAAAGGTTAAAGTATATGAATATACAAGTTACACAGACAAAGACAAAGATTTAACCAAATCTCAAAGTAACCTTACTCTGCCTGAAACTCATTCTCAATTAATTGGTATAGGATTTTAAACAAAAATGCATGGAATACATGTAGAATCATGTGGGGTCTTGTCTTGGTTGAGTTACAGAAAAGTTAAATGCAGAGATGTCAACTGGCTTCCTCAGTAGCTGGTTAGTTCTGTTCTGCCTAGACCCCAAGTCTTCAACCCCCATTCCCACCTCATATGACCCTTCAGGTGGCAATGATAGCACAGCCTATCACTGGAGGTCTTGTAGATTCAGAGAGGGTAAGAAAGACTAGGCTCTGCAGTGGGGCCCTGGACTCTGGATTTTCAGTGAACACCCAGCTGATTCTCAAGTAATTCTACCACAGTCAACATTTGACTTGTAAGCCCCAGTGGGAAAGGAATACCACTGGAGACATGGCGAGGATTCAAACTTTGTTAAGGTGTCGACAGAAGCCTCAAACCATGAACTGAATTATCTACCTTTTGCCACAAAATTTTAAAAAATCAATTGGGTAATTGCCAGAATATCCACAAAGTGAGTTGCAAATTGGCTGAAAGAAAACTGGTTTATCTTCTTTCTTTCTTTCTTTTTTGTTATAATTTCCATTTCTATATTTGAGGCTCACTTTTCTTGCCCTTCTGGACAAAGTCTGTAAGCAAATAAAGTCTTCTAAGCAAATTCGGCTTAAGGTTATATATTTAAAATATTAGCTATATGACATGGTTGGACCCAGATAAGGTTATTCTGGGTTTTCTTAAATTGCTGATTGTGAACTAAATGCTAGTAAGTTGAATAATCACTGATATAGCACGGAAGATTGTATTCAAAGGATTCTCACAGTAAATCCTGTGGCTAATTTGTATAAAGAGAGTAATCAACTAATAATATACTTTTTGTTGTTATGTGGAATTTTAATACATGTATTAGGTTTATTTAAGGCTGGTACATCATGTGGGCATTTATGATATAAGAATGGATCTGTTGTATTTAGACATTCATTTATACTTTGCCTTAGAATTTAGATTCCAGAGCTTGCTGCTCCTGCTTGGATTTAAAATTTTTTTTTCTTTCTCATTTATGTTGGTTTTCAATAGTTGAATGTGCACCAACTTTGCCAGGTGATTGTTTTCATTTATCATTCTGCTATCTGAAAGACCTGGGAAAGCCTTTTGAAGTTGATTTTCTACTAGATAGAGATTTGAGCCGGGGTCTACAGAGCTCCAGGAATCTAGGACATGCTCTGGGGCTGCAGGGAGAAGGAGGATGGATGGGAGGAGGTTGAGGTTGTCCAGAGTTCCCCCTAAGCAGAACCTTGGAGTTTTTTTATGTATAACTTTTGTCTCAAAACAAACAAAAAGTTTCTTCTACTTAAAACACATCTGCAAAATGCTAAATTAAAGGTTACCTTGGAAAAGGATTTCCCCCAACCCTGTGATGCTTATTTTCCCTTTCATTTACTCATTGCTTTAGTTTTGACCCAGGACCCATTGTTAAGACTGTCACAGAATTATGCAAGGTGAATTCCACACCCAGTGTGTAGAGATTGGAGCAACTGAACCCAGCAATGCCCTGTACTCAATGAAAATGCTTACTTGTTCCTACCCTGCAGATTCTTATAAGTGCTAAGATAATAGCAGGCAATACACTCCATTTCTTAAATGGGTCCCTGCAACAGGGAAGTGCTTTTAAAAAATTGTTTAAATCATGGATTTTCCCTCTTCAAAAATCCTTTTTGGTTCCTCAGTTGGGAATTCAAACTTCTCTATAATTTGACTACTATCTAGGTCTCCATCAGCATTTTGTATTCTATCCTGACATCCACCTTGCCCTTGATATATGTCAGAAGATTTGCTATCTGACCATCAATTTTTACAGTGCTGCACCTGGTTCCATCTGATCTTTTTACTGGGGTTCCCTCCCTCCTTTACAGATCTCTTTGCAAAGCCCCTCATTTTGCCACAAAGCCTGGTCAAGTAGCACTTTCTCCATGCGCCACCTTTTCCTTCCCCAACATAATCTCCTCTTACCCCAATGTTCAGCTCTCCTCCACCTCTCAGGTCACTTCTGTGTCTTCTTTGCTTTTTCCTCTACCTCTGATGTCAGAGTCCTCCAAGGAATCTTTCCTTGGCCTTTTGTTTCTCTCCCTTGCTCAGCTCTCCTAGTCCCATGCATTTCAACACCCACACTTTCATTTCTGGCCCAGATCTCTCTCTCTCCCCAGAGGCTCTTCAATTATCTGCTGGACATCTCCACTCAGAAGTTTAACAGACATTTTGAATTTCGCATATCCAAAATCAGATTCCTAATCATTTCCACCCCACATGCTCCCTCCGAAATTCCCCACCTCCGTTGAGGATGACTTTCTCTTTCCAATTGTTCAGGCCAATATCCTTGAAGAATAAATATTTCCAACCCTTTCTTTCTTTCATACAACCTGTAAGAAAATCTTAGTGCCTCCTTCTTCAAAATATCCAATATCTGCTCATGTCTCAAGCCCTCTGCTATCACCTCCATGACCCAGCCCCCATTTTTCTCACCTAGACCACTGTAACAGGCTCCTACATGGCACCCACCACTTCTTCCCTTGCTTCCCTCAAGTCTAGCCTTAGCCTAGCAGTGTGATCCATTTAACACATATGTTCAAGTTTAGCCTTAGCCTAGCAGTGTGATCCATTTAACACATATGTTCAATCATACAACTCTTCTGCTTAAAAGTCAAAGTCCTTGGACCTTGGGGCCCCATGTGGCCTGGCCCATGATCACTTCTGTGATGTCCTCTTTCTCCTACTCTCTGCTCCAACCAACATGGACCCCTTGGTGTTTTTTTTGTTTGTTTGTTTTTTGTTTTGCAGATATGACAGATATTCTTCCACCTAAGGACCTTTCTCTCCCTAGACCATTTTTGTTTTTCACAAAGTCACTTGGTTAACTTTCTCACCTTCAAGTCTTTGCTCAGATATCACCTCCTTTGTGAGTCTTGCTCAGATCACCCTATTTAGCACTACAAGTTGCCACCACCTACAACACAGCCCTACTGATCCTCCTTACCCTGTTCAGTTTAGTTTGTTTTTGTATCACTTCATCATTCTCTAATACACTATCATTTATTTATTTGATCATCTATCCAACTATTTGTTAATTATAGCTGAAGCCTGAGTTGGGGTGGCTTGAACAATTGCATATGCCTAGAGTGGCTGCCCTGGGACAGTGTCTTGAGGTTCAGGTTTAGCTGTCACCCAGGTTCCTCTTTCTTCTCCACAGAGTATATTTTAGAGCTACAATGTTCAAAACAACTGATTTGTTCACATTTCCAACACTTCAGCTGGAGTGGTTGAACTACTGGGAATTGCTCTCTTCCTACCACTTCTCCATATGGTTAGTTTGGGTTTTCTCAAAGCATAGCAGTGTCAGGGTAGTTGTTTTTCTTATTTGACAGCTCAGGATCCCCCAGGAATGAGAGATTCAAGTGTCCCATAGAGGCTACAAAACTTCTTCTGATCGAACTATAAGAGTTCACAGCATCACTTACACCACTTTGAATTGATCTCACTTTGAAAGTCAATCATGTAATCTTATATTTTTAAGATTCATCCATATTTCAATACATATCAGCACATCATCCCTTTGGAGGACTGAATTATATTCCATTGCATGAATACACCATGATCTGTTGTTCCATACATCTGCTGATGTACATTTGCAGTGTTCCTAACTTTTGGCTATAGGTAGATTGGTGGTTGTCAGGGGGAAATGAGGGTAACTGTCTGGTGAGTGAGGGTTTCCTTTTGAGAGTAAAAAATTATTTTGGAACTAGATAGGGTGATGGTTGTGCACCATAGCAAATGTACTAAATGCCACTAAATTGTTGACTTTCAAAAGGTCGATTTTATGATATGTAAATTTCCTCACAATAAAAAAAAGTCAGACACAATTCAGCCTAGATTGAAGGAAAGAGGACTCCACAGAATAAATACTTGATGGTAGGGTTCTTTGATGATCAGCTGTGGAGACCCCCTCTTGGATATGAGTCAATTGAGGACAGAGAACTCTGGCTATTTGTGGCATGGGTGTATTCTAGGTGTCTATTTTAATTCATTGTGTTGGGGTAATTTTTTAATCTTTCCCAGCCTTCCTCACAGCATTCAAAAGCACGAGAACACAAAACATCATACTACTCTTGCTTATGAAATTAATATAGTATTTTTTAGGTATTAGTTAAGGATTTAGTTAATAATTTTTAGTCAATGACTATGACGAGTCCTATCTTTAAAAATCTTTCTAAATTTTGTTTGAAACGCAGAAACTGTTTTTCTTTGGGAGCCTCTGAAGTAGTCGTTAAGATTCTAGCATAGGTCAGCAACGAGAGTACTAGTGTCAGAGAGTCCCGCTCGCAAAACAATGTGCCTGATACTGTTTTAGCTTGTCATATATTATTTAATCCTCCATGAGGAAAATATTATTACTATAGTCATGTTACAAATAAGGAAACTAAGAAGTAGAGAAGGTAGATAACTTGCTTATGTTACACTACAAGTAGTAAAGGTGTTAGGATTTAGACCCAGACAGGATGGTTCCCTAGTCCATGCTCTTATTCACATACTGCTGCCATGCCTCTTTACTTTGAATGGGTAACTTAAACTCTCTAACTCTTGGTTTCTTCATCAGCAAAATGGGGGTAACCATGTCTTCTTCCAGTGTTGCTTTGAGTTTTAAGTGGGGATACATATTGTAAAAGGCTTTGCAAACTTTAAAGCAATATATAACTCTTGCTCTAATGCATCCCTTAACTTCTTCCATTTGTTCAAGCATATTAATTGAATACTTTCAATATATTAGATAGAATAAGATTGAGTTATTGTTCTCAGAAAACATCTAATCTATTCAAGAAGTAGATAATTAAACAACTAGTTATACTACAGAGTGGTACACTCTCTATAAAGAAAAATGGCAGAAAGTTTTAGGGGTTTGGGCCCAAGTCCCTCATTGAACCTAGTCATGAGTTTCAGAGTATCTCTGCTTCTTGGTCATGGAGTACAGAAGATTCTATGCTAACAACTGCAGTTAAAATTTATGTAACTAGCACCACAGAGGTCATGTCAAAAAGTTCAAAAGTATTCTCTCAAAGCCACTCAGGTTGAGATAGCAGCAGTTTCTAATTTCCCAAAGCACAATTGACCCTGAACTTGATGGAGAGTCATACAAAGCCAATAATAAACAAAAAATATTTGACAAAATAGGAATTTGGATTAATTTTTTTGATATGAATATTTTTCATGCGTATTTAAGCTAATGAGAGCCAAAACTCTTTCATACGGAAATAATTGAAAATATTCTATTTCTCAAGTGTCTTCAATTCAATGAATATTATAAACCTCAAATTACCCATGTACATTTAATACTCTTTCAAGTCTGAATAGAAGAAGAAAAGATAGAAAGCTGCTGCCCAAATTGGGTCAACCCTAACACTTCACTAGTTCCAACCTCAAAAGCGATAAACATATACACCTTCTTCAGAATGAGGCATCGAGTCTAACTTAAGCTACAGATGGATGTATAATCCGTCTAAAGACAAACAAACCTTTATTTAAATACATGATGATACCTTTCTCTGTTAGGAGGTGAGGGGAAGAAAAGATTGCAATCAGACAGGACTCATTGTAAAACATGCACATACTTCCTTGGAAATCATGCTTTCATTGGTGTTTGAGGTTTATACAGACCAAGCATTGTAAGAATGCATGTGTTGGGTATGATATGGTAAAGTTGGTGTGGCCACAGGATGAAATAAGAATGAGACATGAAAGGAAGAAGTTTATTATACCCACAGGTTGCTATATGTTTATCCCCTCTAAATCTCATGTTAAAATTTAATCCCCAATGCTGAAAGTGGAGCCTAATGGGAGGTGTTTGGGAGGTGTTTGGGTCATGGAGGAGATCTCTCATGAATAGATTAATGTTCTCCTTTGGGAGTGATTTTTTACTTCACTAATTCTGGAGAGAGCTGGTTGTTAAACAGAACTTAGCACTTTCCTGGTCTTTCTCTCGCTTCCTCTCTCACCATGTGATCCCTGTACATGCCTGTTCCTCTCTGCTTTCCACCATGAGTGGAAGCAGCCTGAAGCCCTCATCAGAAGTTGATGCCAGCACTATGTTTCTTGTAGAGATTACAGAGCTGTGAGCCAAATAACCCTCTTTTCTTTATAAATTAGGTAGCCTTGGGTATTCCTTTATAGCAACACATAATGAACTAGGACACACATCCTAGAGAGGAACTCACCACACGCCATCTTGGGCCACAGAGGACATCACAAGTGTAGTCAGAAGGTAGAAGATAGAAGCCAGGAAGAAGTCTAGGTCAGGGCCTTTATTTGAGTTTTCATGAGAGAGGGAAGGCAAGATAGGATAAACAGCTTAGACCTGACTAGCTTGAATAATGCCAGTGGGCTTTTGGATAGAGGAGTAATCTCTGCTTGTTTAAGATTTGCCTCTATGATGATTTATGGCAGGAGAAATATTGGCTTTGTGTGTGGGAATTAGATAAGGTGGTGGTTGAGACCATAGACTCAGAGTTGGTTGGATTTTATTTGAAAGATTCGCTCATGGCCAGACCCTTAGATATTTGTAAGAGTTGGTGAGCTTAGAGACTGGAAGTCTCTTTGGGAGGGATCATCTCTCCTCAGTCAAGTGCCAGAGCACCAAGAATATAGAAAAATAATAAAATATAATTTACAGTTTGCCTTTGTGATGAGCAAATGCTAAATAAACACATTTACAATTTGATAAACACAGAAAATCAAGGTATGTGATTCACTATTATAATCATTATGATTTTCTATCTTAAAAAAAGAACAAAACTACTTGATTTTCTTACTTTATGTTATTTGTTTTATATTTTAGTGGTTTTTAGGAAGAACCAAGGGAAGACTTCAGGTGTTTCCCCTGATCATATCAAAATCTGAGTCATCTACTGTATAAAAAAGAACAGTGAAAGAAAATTGAGTGAAATGTAAAAGATTAAGATGATATACAATTTTCCAAACACAAAAATAAACTAGTTAGAATTTTCAAAGTTAAGCCTCTCTTATAAAGACATGATGGGAGGCCGGGCATGGTGACTCAAGCCTGTAATTCCAGCACTTTGGGAGGCTGAGGCAAGAGGATTGCCTGAGCCCACAGGTTCAAGATCAGCCTGGGCAACATGGTGAGACCTCCTTTCTACAATAAATAAAAAATTAGCCGAGTATGGTAGAACACTCCTGTAGTTCCGGCTACTTGGAAGGCTGAGGTGGAAGGATTCCTGGAGCCCAGCACCCCAGTCGACGCTGGAGTGGCTGTGAGCATGCCATTGCACTCCAGCCTGGGTGATGGAGTGAGACTCCAATTCAAAGAAAGAAAAAAAAAAGACATGATGGGGGGACAGAGAGGTCATTCTCTGCTCACCAATACCCTCTTTCTGTTGAGAGAATATGAAGCAAGAAGTCTGCGATTCTACAAACTCCATACCAAAAGAAAAAATTAAAGATAAATTATGGTATAACTTCTAGTTCATTGTGGTTTTGGGGAACTGAAGATTATGCAAATCTAGAAAAACAAAAGAAAACAAGACAATGTATTTAAGAACCATTGCCTTTCTATTGTTAAAATGTTCTAAAATAGTTAAGTGGAAAAGGCAAGATGAACATGCCTCTGTCCACAAAGATATGTAATTGAAATAATTCTAAAATGTATTTTGCAGGTAATAAAATACATTTAGAACCACTTAGCTACCAGATGAATGGTTTATAAGTCGTTTCTCTTTGGTTTATTATGTTCTCATGGGAACCATCTTTTGAAAGGCAAGGGAATCTGTGGGTTGACTGATATAAAATTGCCCAACTCAGTAAAATTCACAGGTGAGCCTCCCACAGACCAAATGATCATCCCCAAACAAAGACAATTCAAATTATTCTGCTAGTCTTTGCCTTTGTCCTGTATACATGGCATATGACATTTACTGGCATTACTTTGATCTGCTTTATTCTATTTTTTAAAAATAAATTTTTGCTCTAAGTTAATGTGGCTTACTGATACGTTTTCTATACATTGTTTACACAACTACTGCATCAAATAGATGTAAATCAATCTATTTGATAGGACGCATCCAAATCAGTCTATTTGATAGAACACATCCTGGAGTCCTGAAACAAGTCATTTGATGGAATTGCTAGAATATTTACTCCCATAAATGTTTTCCACTTAATGCCTCAGGAGTTTTTTTGTTTTGTTTTTGTTTTGGCTACAAAATGACAACTGTGATATAATTTTATTTGATTGACTATGTTTAACCTACATAAAATGGGTGGTGCTCTACCAAACATTAAGCAAAATGGGGGGATAAAGCATTATTCTCATAATAAAGAAAAAGCACGTGCAAAGAGAAATGCTCACTTAAGGATGATGAAAGGCATTTCAAAAAATGAGAGCAATATTGAATTGCCGAGGAAAGCATTTTGATGCTTGTATCATAGATAGCTACTGACCTGAGCTTTTGGTTGTAGATATTACTTAGAAGTCACAATCACATTGTTAGAATGCCGGAGCAGCTGCCTTTAAAGAGTTTAAGATTCAATGTAAAATAAATGGTTTTAAAAGTTCTGAGTGATGTTCAACCCAATAGAAACCCTGGCCAAATCTTTTTTCTTGGAGCTTTCTTGGAAACGTATTAAGGCAGATGATGAATAACATTGATACTTCTTCCTGCCCCATGATTCAAGCAAAAACAGGTAAAATGAATGGCAAGAGCAGTCTTGAAGGGGAGAGGAAGCTGTAAGGTATCTGTGAAGGGGGTGTATGGAGTGGGGAGTGGAGGAACAAAGCTAATTCTCTCCCCTATAGTCTCAGCAGATCCCTTGGAAGTGCTCAGACTAGTTCAGAGCTATCTTCTGCTTTGCTTCTACCCCTTAGTGAGGCTTCTCTCATTTTCACTGTGATTTTAAGCATGTGCTAGAAGAGCACCACCCATTTTGTTTATCAAAATGTGTATATTTACACAAGGAAACATCCATGCTGCAAAGTTTCATATCTCTGCACCTGTAGGATTTTTTATGTTTGTATACCTTCCTGATGGAGAATCAAACTGAACCATTTGCAAGCAACAAAGCAGGCCACAAAAGCAAAACTAAACAAATGGAATTGCATAAAAATAAAAAACTTTTGCACAGAAGCAATCAACAGAGTGAAGAGACAACCTGCAGGATGAAAAAAATATTTGCAAAACATGCATCTGATAAGAGGCTAATATCCAAAATATATATGGATCTCAAACAACTCAGTGCCAAGAAACCAACCTAATTAAAAAATTGGCAGAGTACCTGAATAGATACTTCTCAAAATAAGACATACAGATGACCAACATGTATATAAAAAATGCTCAGTACTAATCATTAGAGAAATGCAGATAACCACAATGAGATGTCATCTTACACATGTTGGAATGGCTATTATGAAAAGGACAAAAAATAATGAATGCTGGTGAAGATAATATTATTCAGTCTTTAAAAAAAAAAGGAAATTCTGCCATTAGTGACAACGTGGAGAAACCTGGAGAATATTACATTTATTGAGATAAGCAAATCACAGAAAGAGAAAGACTGTTTGATCTCACTTATATGTGGAATCGAAAAATGTTGGTGGCTGCCAGGGAATAAAGAGTATGTGTTGGGAGAGGGAGGTGTCAAAAGTAGGTCAAAGGGTACAAAGTTTCAGTAGCGTAGGATTAATACATTCTAGAGATCAATTATACATTATGGTAACTATAGTTAGTAATAATGTATTACACACATATATACTTGAAAATTGCTACTATAGTAGATCTTAAGTGTTCTTAACATACACACAAAGATAACTATGTAACTTGATGGATATGCTAATTTGCTGTTAATTGTGATAATCATTCTGCAATATATAAATGTATTAAAACATCACATTGTACACTAAAAATACATAGAATTTTTTATTTGTGAGTTATACCTCAAGAAAGCTGGAAAAAATAAATCAAAAGGTAGGAAGCAATGAAGTAAAGACCATTCAATACTTTAATGTTGCCATACATAGAGATGAGGCTGAAGTGGCACACAAGATGGGAACAGAGATGGGACATTTATACCTTCATTTCTGGTCTGTATAATCCTGGTTGTGTAATCAAGAAGTGAGAAAAATTAAGGGGAGATAAAAATTAAGGATAAACTTCTGTTATATATCAGTCTACATAAACTATTATTTTCTTCAAATTAAGTTATATCTGGCAGTATTTTTATTTCTATCACTTTCCTTAAAACAGTTCAAATCTCACTTTTTTGAATAACGTTTTTATATTAAATTAATTCAGTGCTTATGATACTCTTGCTTGCACCTTTAATATCTAATGCATTCGTAAGTATTCAGTGATAGGATTAATTACTTCAACAGACATATTTATAGAAGGTTTTCCCCTTCATATCTGGTGACTTGAGAGGTTTTTATCTTGAAACAATGAAAAATTCATCAAAGACTTTGGGGGATTCTAGTTAGTACACTTGGCTCATGTATTTGACTATTTTTAATGATAGAAACTAAGATAGATTTGATATTTCACTAACAATTTAAATCCATTCAAAGCCAAATCCAATAAATAAAATGATTGTACTGTGTATATAGTTGAATTAATAAATACGGGTGACTATATTTAGGATCAACTGGAGAATTTAATATAGCTATCTAATTTCACTTTCTTTAAAAAACATACTAAAAGTACAGAAAATGTATTTAATATAAGGTCAAATCTGCTCAAAAAGGAGAAGAAAATGTATTCTGTAGTCTTATCTATTTATATATCCAGCCCCTACAGAATACATTCACTTGGGAAAAATTACTTTGGAATGCAGCATCAACTAGTTAGAAAGAAAGTGCCTTGACTTTTTAGGGTAAAAGTGTGACATTTTATATTAGGAAAGATAAGATGAGATTACAAATGAGGTGGTAAACAATTTTAAATCCACGTTTTTAGTCTTTAGTCATTAATATTAAAATAAGTGACCAGAGTATTTTGTCTGAGTAAGATGTTTGAAACAATGTTCGATAGGTTAAATTTAAAAACAGTGTAACTCAATCAATATTTTAACATTGAGAAACAGGTTTGCTCAATTTGTAACATTTTAATCTATTGGATTGTTTGTCAATGTATAAAGAAATGACAACTAGCCACTGATTATCAAATTGGATTTTGCACATATGCACATGCACAATTATGATAACAATACTCAAAGATAGCCTTGAAATGATGTCCTAGATTTTAATACAATAAAAATAATATAAAAATTATAATTATAATAATGATGCATTTCCAGATTTACTTTGTAGCAGGCAAAAGGGTCATGAATTTCAAAAATGTCTTAAGTGGCATTAACATCTCAGTAATGGGAGCAGAGACTACAAGAAAACCTGTTTCGAAGGACAGCCCTCGTGGTCTGTATTAACTCTGTAATGTTTGATTATAAAAATGTACAGACATATTATTTTACAGTTTCATCTCATGGGCTCTTGCCACTTCTTTATACAGTGCTTGTATTTACGATCGTGTTGACTTATACAACTGCTCTCTTCTATTTCTGGGCCAGGGACTCCTCTTGAGGTGTCTTTTGAATCCAACTCTGATCCAAAATAGTGTGTACTATATTCTGATATGCATGAAGATACTTATGGTAGTCCAGGGGTTTTATTCTACAAGGTTTGTTTTGAAAGGTTTTAATTAATTGCTTTTCACTGGTGACTTTGACCTATCATAAAAAGAAGAGCTTCAGTTTTGTTTTGTTTTTTGATCATCCACTTTCTATGTCTGATTCAGCAGACCTGGAGAAACAGTGGAGGTCTCGCGCTGTGCTTTCTTTCTGGGAACCCCCTGAACTTCTCAACTTTTGACTCAGATGGACACTTGTCCAGTGTGACAGAGTGTCATCATCCCTCAGCTCCCACATACTTTGTACTTGATAAGAGCTTGTTCCCAACTTTAACAAGAATAATCCAATGAAGGGCTTCTGCTGAGGGAAGAGATCACATGAGCTTCCTGAAGTGTGGGCGTGGTGAGGAGGCAGATGCCTGCTTGGGAACACCTTTGACATTAATCCCCTAGACAGCAGAGTTAGAAACCACTCTGGTGCCCTATCGGCCATCAGCACTACCTTTAATTTTTACCAATAGCCCTGATATTTTCTTGAAGATCTCTTTTTATATCTTGAAATATTCCAAACATACACAAAGTTACAGAAGGTAGTACAATGAAGTTTTATGTATTCACTATCCAGACCCAAACATTGTTAAGAATTTGTTACATGATTTATTTTATTTATAATCTAAGATATGTTAAATTGAAGTTCAGTCTATCCTATATATTTTGTCATACATCTCTAAAAGTTTATTGGTATTATCCAATACCTAGAACAAACTCACTTTTTCCTCATAGCCTCAAAAATGTCATTTTGTAGTCCATGTAATTAAATTACACAAACAGGGTCTATGCATTACATTTTCTTGTTTATTCTCTGTTAATTCACAGCAATAATCCACTTTTTAAAAAATACCAATGACTTGCATACACTGGGTCATTGCCCTGTAGATTTTTAAAACATTCTGGAAGTGTTTCTTTACTTTCTTATGGGTTGTCTAGTCGTTCTCTATTTCCTATGTTTTCTATGAGTATATAGCTTTGTGTATTAGCTCAAGAGGTTTGATTAGATCTAGATCTTTTTTTTTAAAAAAAAGTATTTCTGTGTGGTGCCATGTGCTTCACCAATATGAAGCACATCAGAAGGCATACACATAAGTTGTCACACATTTAGTGTTGCTAAGTGGCTGAACACATCGCTATTTGTCATCTCTTCTAGGCCTTTTCAGTTGACAGTGCTTTTTTTAGGGTGAAGATATTAGATACTTAGAATATGACTGCATTTTTCTAGTGTATTATTTTTATAAGATGGTCCTTTTATTTTAATGTCATTGTTTTAACAGCATAAAGTGTCCATCTTAATTTAGAGGTGCCAGCAACCCCTTTTCAGCAGATTTTAGTTAAATGCACTGTGTTTTACAGAAAATAGTTGAGATTCAGATGCACTGTTATAATTAACCCAATACTCTGAAGGAGTGCAGATAATATTCTGTAATACTCATTAAAACTGGGACAGCAGCTGCTCACTCTCAGTGAGTAATTCTACTAAGCATAATTGGAATTCTGTAAAATAACAGGACTGCATCGAATTAGCCCTGAGCCCTGGATTTCCATCTCATTTAACTTATATAAGAAAAGGAAAACATGTTCCTTACATTCATCAGCAAAGACTTTGCTATGAGATCAAGACTAGGATGGAACAGACTGAATAATGGATGGTTTCTCACCAATAAAATAGTCATACTCACTGTTTTTAGTGTGCTTTAGAGCAAAATTTGTTTTTGATGGACTTGTTTTCCTTTCAGAGCTGAGAAACCAAAATTTTAGATGCCCTAATGGATATGATTCTTCTAATAAGTATAAAGAGACTGACATAAAATTTCAATAGTGACAAATTGAATTATTAGTTTCCAATTGTGACAATTTCACTGGAGATGAATCAGAGGGCAGGAATAGAGTTACACTGATAAATAACCCTATTGCTCCCTTTTTTAGTTCGTTGGCTTGTGTGGTGCTCGATAAATGCTTTAAAACTGTATTTCCTTGAATCACCAGAATTTCTAGAGCTTATTAGAAATGCTGAGTTTGGGGATCCATGGAAGTTATGACCTATTGATTAAAAATCTCTAGGGCTACCCCAGAGACCATGTTTTAATAAGCTCTCCAGATGCTTCTTATACACATTAACGTTTGAGAAACAAATTTTTGAACAACACAGCACACAAGGATCTGCATTCTGAAAACAATTAGTGGTGACTTAGGGAAGGCATACAAAATGATTCCTGGCAAATTAGGTGAATCTTTGCAAACTGATGACCATAGTAATCCATCTGGAACCTCTTTGCTTGGTAGGCTATATGCTGAGGAATAGAGTTCTACTAAGGTCATGGTCAACTGTTCTGTTTTGCCCCATACTCTTCCAGTTTATCACTGAAAAACTTGTGTCCCTGGAAACCTATAAGTTCCAGGTAAAGTAGGGCAATTGGTCACCCTAACCATGACATGGCCAGTGACCCATTAGAACAATATAAAGGAAAAAGGCTCTTAAAATCCCCTGCTGCCTCTGTGATATTACAATATTGGCTTTGTAAAATGTCACTATGGAGCTGGGTTGCTGGATGAAAGTTTTATATGGAAAATGTGTTAGTTTCCAGCTTAATTTGAAAATAACTTCAGACTCATTTTACTAACTTGCACATTTTATAAGGACTAAGAGTATGTCTCTGAGCCAGGCTTCAGTGTAAGAATTTTGTTTCTTTCATTTTCTAGCTGTGTGGTCTCTCACAGACAAATTAGCATCTTGGTGTCTCAGTTTCTGTATCCGTGAAATGGGAATACTAAAGTACCAATTCGTAATGTTATTGGTATATTAAACTAATTCCAGCATTTACAAAAAACAGTCCTAGTAGACAATACACCTTCAATAAATTTTACATATTATGGCCAGTAGCTGGGGACCCATCTACTTTGGGAGTGGCATTAGCATGGGGAAATCTCAAGAATCTCATTGAGTATGAGAATCAAAGAAGTACTTTGATCAAGAGAGCAAGTACATTTAATTTGCACTTCATGCTCAATCAGTTGGTGATGGTCAGCTGAAACAGTGTTCAGAAGGATTCTGGAGCTGCATCTGATTAGTGGCAAGCAATAGTAATGCTATTGAATAGTTTTGTCTATGGCAAATGGAGGCAGAGTGAATATTATATAATTGTCAATGGTATGGTCAAGTACAAAGGACATCTTGACAGAATTTCTAGATGTGTAGAGTATAAGAGTTGCTCTAGTTTTCTACTATATACGTTACAAAGAGTAAGGTATATCAGATTGGTTCCACAACTATATGTTTAATATTAGATAATGAAAAATGAATTCGCATTTCCCAGACTCATGTCTTTAGGTGAAACTGAATCTTGAGTGTATGTACATTATAAACAAAATTCATTTTGTCGTTTGGTTATATTTTGTTTTACATTCATTTTGTATTCCATACTGCCCAGTGTAATAAAAATAATGTCTCCTGACTGAAAGAGCCATTGAATCTTTGTCCACTACAAAAGTTTCAGGTTCTCCAAGGACAGGGCTCCCCTTCTGTAGAGGGGTTTTTGGCATGAACTTTCTATGTGTAGTTACTACTTTTAGGTAACCATTTTGTATAGACCTATTTTTCAACTTTTAGCTAGCTATTTCTTCAACGAGGTTTTTTAAAATTGTATTTTCAGCTCTTCTGTCAGAGACTATGAACTGAGATTTTTCTGCCTTTTAATTGCTTTGAAGATGTAATTTTCTATTATTATTATTATTGTTATTATTACTATTGGTTTGGTGTTGATTTCAGAAGAGAGGGGGCAGAAATACCATCAACAAAGCATCTTTAGCTGAAGATTGACTTAGATAAACTTCATCAGAAAATGCTAGACGTCTCTGAGCTCAGAACTTGGAAATAGGTTACAGAAAGTTATATAGTGTGATATCCAGGTTTACTTTCCAATGACTCATTCTGTAATTCTACATCAACAGCTCCCTAGAGTTTTCATACCATCTAAATCACATCTTTCACTCTTTCTAAAGTTCTGTGACTATGTGACTATCTATAATGACTCTTTAAATACATTTATTATAAAAGCTATTATGACAGAAAACAGTCTTAGAGCCAAATTTAACTAAAGTTTGGAAACTTCTTGTCATTTGAATGTAAACATTATGGGTTAGAAAAATGTTTAATATTTGCATTGATTGAACATCAACAATTCAGCACAAGTGGGTAGTAAAGTCCTGGTCTGATTGGAAGAGCATGGTCTGCCAGCATCTTTGTATCTCAGGGGATTCCAAATTTCAAAACAGTTTGTTATTTAGATTGAAAAATTAGAAATCTATTATGTTAATATCTAATATAAAGTTATAAATTGCTTTGAATAATTTTGAGTTTCTTTTTTATATGAAATATTTTATTTGCGTTTATTGACATGACTGTACAGTTTTTCCCCTTTAATCAGACAACATGGAGAGCAATGTCAATAGAGCTCAAAGGTTAACCAAACATATATTTTGGGATCAATTTTATCTTGAATTTGCAATTAAAAAAAATAATATGCCCCTGAATTTGTTTAAAATTTAGAGTGTTTGCATTTGCACATATGAGTCTAATTTTTACAGGACATATACAATTCTTTTCTTATACAAATCTTTTCTAGTTTTGTCACTAGAAATATAAAAATATTTCATCAGAATATTTCATCATTCATCAGAAATATAGTGACTATAGTTCTGTTAAATGCTTTGGGGGAGTGTGCTCTTTCTTTTTTTAATTTAATTTTTTTTTTAATTTTGAGTTTCTTAAAACTATTGAATTATTTTAAATTGTGTCCATATTGCGTTTTGTAAACTCACCACCTCCCATAATAAAATTAAGTACCTAAAGTTCTACAATTATAGGTATTCAGACAGATAACTGAGCTGGGATCATTGAACCCATTTTTTCAGCATAAAATTGCATTTATCATTTGTCATGGTTCATAAGCACAGGTAAACCTAACACAAAAGCCATGCTGCATTATTGCCGATTCTGTTTTCTCTCTCTTTGTTTAGTAAAAGATACCCACCCCTTTGTCTTGACCAGCGATTAGGAAACAGAAGGATTTGGAGAACAAGGGTAAATTAAGACAGGGTCATCACAGAAGTAATAAAATTCTCAATATATCGAGACACAATCATAAGCTCTGGTCTCGTCCCCACAAAGCCAATTGTGGTTTTCATTAAACAGAGTCCTGAAATAATCTTTTGAGAGACTTTTTTTTACATATGTATGGGAAACGTATACACATACATTATTTTCCCTCTCTCAAAATGCTTATTTGAAAGCCATATTTCTTTAAGCTAATAGATTTTCTTGTGTGATGTTGGACTTATGAGTGGGAAGGCCAAGATGAATAATAATTTGGACAAGGCAAATTAATGCCATATGGGCGGTTAGACAAAGAACAAACTAAATTTCTAGATTCGATGTATGTTCTTCCAGTTCCCTCACTGTGAAGTAGTGGCTAAGTCACCCCAAGCACTATGTCTGAGTGTCTCTGAATGCTTCATATGATATTTTCTGTCTTCTGAGGCAGGATTCTCTGGAATTCTTGTTAAAATACGGATTCTGATTCTGTAGATTTGGGGACTGTCCTGAGATTTTGATTTTATTAACAGACTCCTAGAAGGTACTAATACTGTGGCTCTTATGTCCCACATTAAGTAACAAAATTTCAGAACTGTGCCACCCAATATGGTAGCCACTATACCACATGTGGCTATTGAGTGCTGTAAATGTGGCTGGTAAGGTAAAGGAATACAGTTCTAATTTTATTTAATTTTAATTAACTTTAAATTTAAAATAATAATTCATTCAGTTATTAAAAAAACTTTTATGTTTAAAAGGACTTGAGTGTGTGAATCTGTCTTTTCAACCATATGCTTTATGAAATCTAAATACAGGTCAAGTAGTTTCAATAAAAAAGTAATGTCTTAATTGATATGTGCTATAATTATAATATATTTACCATATTTGGAGGGCTTAGTACAAAAACAGAATGAAACATGTCATCATTATTTTATACTAATAGTATGTTAAAATGATATTTTGAATATCCCGAGTCAAGTATATTATTAAATTAATTTTGTATGTTTTTCTTATATTTTAAAAATGTAGCTACTAGAAAGCTTAGTGTGTGTGTGTGTGTATGTGTGTGTGTGTGTGTAATATTACATTTTTATTGGACAATGCTGGTCTAAATTGTTGCCCTCAATTTAGAGGCCAGCAGAGGGTGGAGGAAGCCCCCGTGAAAAAAGCAAAGCGATAATCCTGACAGCTGCTTCCCTGGCCTGTCGAGGAGCAGCAAAGAGGAAAGGAACAAGCCTCTGTGGCCACAGTCTTCTTTTTTTTGAACCAGGAGAAGGATATGCATGTGCTATAAGCTCCTAGGTGCAAACTTTTTCTTGTCATGTTTTAAACAGCTTTATAAACTATTGTTCATAGAAGATACTATGTACATTTATTTCAAATAAAGGAAAGTAAGTTTACTTTGTATCAGAATTCAAAACAAAATAGTTGTATATTTTAACATTCAAAACTGGGATTTCTCAGTGTGACCCATCATTAATGCAAACCCTTCCAGCCCATCAGACACCAGTCTGCCTACTGGTAATCTATGTATAGTATATAAACATGTAAAAATAGGTTGTAATTTAGTCTATGTATGATGCTAATCAATGAACACTTTATTTATTTTACAGAGAAAACTTATTTGTGAACTTTACTATATATCTGTTTATTTTATTTTATTATTTTTTAAAGAAAAAAAGTTGTACATGCTATGCAGTCATAGGCAGAGAATTTTGTAGGACTCTGCCTGCCCTGCAACTATCTTCATAGGACCTGGCAGAACTCTTGCATGTATCAGTAAAGTAGTTTAGCTCAAGAAAGGTCTTCCATTGCTCTTCTATTCACAGTTGTGGCTGTTTTTTAAGACTATAGCTTGTTTTTAGATTGCCCTTGCAGCCTGACTTTACTACCAGCGCACTGATGTAAAAGAGGTTCTGGTTCGGGTTAAGTTAGGTCCAGTCACCTGCCACAGAAACCGCATGTAGGTGTTCATTCCTTTCCTTTTTGCTATTCCAGAGCTTCTACCAATATTCTTTCCATATTTTCTTTTTCAGTAACGAAAAACGCGTTAAAGACTAGGTCACTCCTCTGTCCGGTTTTAGGATTTTATGTTGTTTTATACACAATTATTTTAAAATAGAGCCTGGCTTTATTGCCAGGTGTTTTTTTAAAACACGTTTTAACTCCCATATCAGAAAACTGTCCAACTTCAGTTTTTCATAAGATTAAAGCTTTCTTAAGATCAAATTTGTCTCCTGCAATGATGTGATGAGTTGCCAAATAATTGAGATTATTTTTAAATGTTTTGTTCATATTCTTGTTTTATAATTAAAATTTACATTCAGTGTCTGTGTGTGTTTGTTTTGTTTTGTTTTTACTCTTAATGTAAGGTGGATATTTCTGTCATTTTACATGGTTTCTTACTGAGATTTTATATATAAATTATAAAATGTTTCCCAAAAAATAAAAAATAAATAAATTGTTGCCCTCAGACCTTAATTCCACCATAACTGGATTATCCATGGGGTCAGGTCCCTGAAACCTGCAGAAACAGTCCTCAAAATGTCTATATTTTCTTGCCCTTTTAATGTATTTTTCTTTTCTCCTAACATCCCCTTCCTTCTTCTTTCTATCTTTCCTCTATTCTCTCTCTCTCTCTCTCTCTCTCTCTCTTTCTCAATCTCTCATTAGCTGCTTATCATCCTAGGTTTCTTTTTCTTGCTCATTCTTTTGCCCAATCAGCCCTCAATAGTTTCACCTCATTTATATCTTTTGTACCAAGCCTACCTCCAGTACCTGCATTCAAGTCCTCTTCTTCTTACCTGGATTTCTTTATTATTTCTCATTCTGTTGGACTGTCTTGACACTCCATTTATCTCTTCTTCTGGTCTGTCCTTTTAAATGAGTAAAAAATTAAAACCTAATATCCCTTTTAAACATCTGTCAATAAACTCACATATGCTTTCTAAATGAAATTCAAATTCTCGATCAAAATAAAGATCCTAAATGTTCAGCCTTTGCCTAATTTTCAGACTTTGTCTCCAGCTTCACTTCCTACCACATTTCCTGTATCCAACCACAGTGTATGACCTGTAGTATCCATCATGTGATGTGGGTTCCCCTGCCTTGGTGCCTTCACGTATGCCAATTCCTGGAATATTATTTCCCTCTGCTACCCTTTGTAAAATCCTACTCATTCTCCAACACTCAATTCATGCCACTTTCCTTACTTACAATTTTCATGTTGATTTAAATACCCCTCTTTAGTATATTTCCTCCATTATAACCAATATATAATAATGATTCCTCTAATCATTACCTTTAACTCTATCCTCCTGAAAACAACATTGAAATAATGTCCGACTTTGATATGGCTAACCTTCAAATATTTGTAGATAGTTCTCCGACCTTCCTGACTCATTTATTCTCCAGGTTAACAGAATCCCAGCATTTTCTAAAGGCTCACAGAATTAAGACCACTGTCCTTCCTTGGTCACGATCACACTTTATTTTTTTATGACAGCAAAAATAAAAATACAGGGCATAAAAGGCAAAGTATTCAATAGAAAATACATTTCTGGGCAATATTCAGGTAGTATCCTCCCTGACCCTAAAGAAGGAATTGTACAATTGTTTGAATAGATCTGGACTCAAGATGATGAGAACTCACATCACAATGGGGCTCTCCAGCAAAGTCATTGTTAAGTAGAGACCCAAATTACTGTGAGCTCCTGGGAACCAAATGAAAGTGAATGAGGATCTTCATTACTTTCCTCAGAAATTAAGTTACAGGTTCATGATGTCAAACAATTAAAACTCCATTACTGTGTGGACTCATAAAGATATCCAATCAAAATTTTATTGCCTCACTTGGGGCACAGAGGGATAGGTTTTTCTTTCTTCTGTTATGAAAATCTTGGAAGCCAACAAGATTGATATTTAAACAAAGAAAAAACTATGACTGCTAACCTGCAGATATTGCACATATGTGAATTATTTATATGAAGGGGTTAAAGATCCCAGCATAGATTCCTAAAAAAATGATGATAAAAAATAACTTCCTAGCCAGCTCGGTGGCTCAGCCTGTAATCCCAGCATTTTGGGAGGCTGAGGCAAGTGAATTGCCTGAGCCCGTGGATTCGAGACCCAACTGGGCAACCTGGTGGGACCTCGTCTCTACAATAAATCAAAAAAATTAGCTGGGCATGGAAGTGCACACCTGTAGCTCTGGCAACTTGGAAGGCTGAGGCGGAAGGATCGCCGGAGCCCAGTCGGTCAAGGCTGCGGTGGCTGGGAGTGTGCCACTGCACTCCAGTCTGGGCTACAGAGTGAGACTCCAACTCAAAAATAAATAAATAAAAATAACAACCTGATTTCTTTAAGTAAGAGATCTTGGGTTTTCTTAGGTTGGGTCCTCTAGAATCAGAGCCTGGGACAAAGATCCAGGAGCAGGTGATTTATTGAGAAGGGATGGGGCAGGAAAAAAAAGGCTAAGGAAGAATGTGGTGTTAGCTGTAGGGAGCTCTGGATGGTTTTTAAGAAGAAATTGGCAAGCTGATTTTAAATTCATATGTGAATGCAAAGTATTTAAAATAGCAAAAACAATCTTAAAAAATAACATTGGAGGACTCACATTGCCCAATTTCAAGTCTTGCTATAAAACTGCAGTAATAAAGACTGAATGAAACTAGCATAAGGATAGACATATAGACGAATAGAGTAGAATTAAGAGTCCAAAATTAAACTCTAAAATTTATGGTCAATTAATTTTCAACAAGACTGTCAAAAAAATTTAACAAGGAAAGAAAAATCTTTCAGCTAAACCAAGCTGGGACAAAATGCAAAATAGTTTACTCTAGATGCCTACATTGCATCTTACTTGAAAAATAGTGTAGGTGATTGACTTAAGTTTAATGTTAAATGTTAAAACTCTTAGAGGAAAATAGGAAAATTACCTTGGATTAAGCAATGGTTTTTAAAATGTGACACCAAACACACAAAAGAGAAAATAGATAAATTTGACTTCATCAAAATTAAAAACTTTGATGCTTATCCACACTATCAAGAAAACAAAACAATCCACAGTCTTGGAGAAAATATTTACAAATCATATACCTGATTAGGAGACTGCTTACAAAATATATTAAAAGCTCATATAATTTGGTAATGAAAATATAAGGAATCCAAATTAAAGCTGGGCAAAAGATTTGAATAGACATTTCTTCAGAGAAAATATACAAATGAACAATAAGGACATGAAAGGATGCTCAACATAATTAGTTGTTAGTGAAATGCAAATCAAACTCCCACAAAGCTGGGCATGGTGATCCGTTCCTACAATCTCATCTACATGGAGGCTAAGGTGGGAAGATAGTAAGGCCTAGAGTTTAAGACTGCAGTGCACCATGATTGTGCCTGTGAATAGGCACTGCATTGTCGGCTGGGCAACATATTAAAACCCATCTCTATTTTAAAAATAAATAAATACCACGAGATATCAACTATATAGTGCACCCACTAGAAAGGCAATAATTTAAAAAATAGTAGCAAATTTTAGTTATAGGTTGGATATAGAAATTAAAACACTCATCCAATGTTAGTGAAAATTTAAAATGGTGCAACCATGTTGGAAAACAGTCTGTCAGTTCCTCAAAATGTTAATCATAGATTTACTGTATGATCCAGCAATTTCATCCTTAGGAATAAAATTAAAATATATACACATAAAAAAAATTATAGATGGCTATTTATAGTAGCATTATTCATAATGGGCAAAAAAGAGAAATCCCTCAAATGTCCATCAGTGAATAAATGGATAACAAACTGTGATAGATCCACACATTGGAAAGTTGTCCAGCCACGAAAAGGAGTGAAACATTGATACATGCTACTCCGTGAATAAATATTGAAAATATTATCCCAATTGAAAGATGCCAGGCACAAAAGACTACATATTGTATGATTTTATTTATATAAAATGTCCAAAATAGGTGAATCTATAGAGACAGAAAGTAACTTAGAGTTACCCAGGACTGTGCATGTGAAGTTGAGGAGTGACTGCTAGAAGGTATAGGATTTATTTTGGGTGGTGGTGAGAATGTTCCCAACTTAGAGTGTAATGCTAATTCCATAACCCTACGAATATACCAAAAATCACTGAGGCATATGCTTTAAATGGGTAAATTTTATGATATACGAATTCTATCTTAATTATATCATTTTTAAAAATGACTTTATGATTTAAATGTTTTATTTATTATTATTGTTTCCTTATTTCAAAGGAAGGCTTGGGTCATCCTTTGGGTCTTTTGGGGAGGAGAAACGTACAGGTTGTGGATTGATAAACTGATTTAAAAACAGTATTTTATACTAGCACATGCCAGTCTCCTAAAATGGAATAATATACCAAAGAAATTGAGTTACCATTGCTCTAGTATTCACAAAGTAAAATAATTTATCTTCCTCCTTTATGTATACTTTCACTTGGGAGTTAATTTTAATGCTCAGATAAAAGATTTATTATGGAATCTTCAAGGTTCTATAAAGGACCTTTGCTGTCTAACCCAGGAAGTCTTGCCTCAGGGATTAAGATGGAACACTGCTAAACTGTTCCTAAAACTGTGCCCTAAAACTGTGTGGTTATTCCACACCCACAGCGGCAGGCTTAGAATAAGGTTATATTTCCTCTTCTGCTTTCTCTTTGGCACGAGTTGTGTTGGGGGAGAATCAGACAGGAGTGCCACACAAAAGATTTTCCTCTGGCCTCCAGCAGAAGCCGGTCTGCACAGTCTTCCCAAGTGACTGGCCCACCTGTGGGGCTGGCTGGGCCCTAGGTGAAGGGAAGAGAGAAGAGCTGATCGGATTTCCTGGCTTTGAAGTAAAGAATGAAGCCAGAATGAAGAAGCTCCTGATCAAAGGGCGCCGACCGATAAGGAAGGCGACATTAACTCTCCAGGGACAGCCCGGGCTCCTGAGGCCAGGTGGGGAGAGGGCACCCAGCTCTCTGAATGGGAACTTTGTTTCTGAGCCTTTTCACAACAGGAAACATTTGAAACGGTTGGAACCAGCAATTTATAAGCCAGATTGGCCTACTGCAATGGTTCTCAAACTTTGACGTGTGCATCACAATCGCCTGGGGAAGTTTCTGGAAATACACATGCCTGGGCTTCTCCCTCAGTGATGGTAATTTCTTAGGACTGAGGTGGGAAATCGCAGCTCTGCATTTTGATCAGGTTCTTCCAGGTGATTTAGGGGCTCCTGAGTGTTAGGTCACATTTTGGTGGAGCCTCTAAATATTAGGGCACACTCCCAACGGGGCCTCCAGAATGTTAGGTCAGGCCCGCTGACAGCTTGGCCCATAGTAAAATGTCTAAATACTTGCTAAAACCAGCCTATTAAACATTTATCTATTTATGTCTAACCTGTACTAGATACAAAGTATGTCAGTCTAAACACAAATGGCTATGCCGAAACAAAATGCAAACTAAATTTATTCTAAGTTTCTTGGGGTATTTCCTTTTACTGAGCTTAAGAACCATTGACTTGATGTTATGACTCACCACTAATCAGAAGAAAAAAATGATATTTCAAGAAAATGAATTTTTTTGTGTATCATAGTTAGGTGATAATTTCAAATAGTCTTCAAAAACTCTCAAAGAAGGGGAAGTTTGTTTTCAGTAAATCTAAGCTACCAATTCTCCTAGCACAGGATAGAACACTCAGATACATTTCTCGGGGTACCTGAATGCCTTTGTTAACATTCCAGGCGCTGGGCTAGGTATTGAGGGCGGAGTTGAATAACACAGCCTTGTTCTCAAGAACTCAGCATCTTGTTGGGGAGACCAGACATGTAAACAAAATCAATGAAGTATTATTAGAAGAATGTATAAGGCCCTGTTCCAGCCCAGAAAGAGAATGACTAACTCTGCCTGGAGGGTGGGAGGAGAGGCTGCCTAGGCTTTCCCAAAAATGCAAGGTTGGAAGCCCACGTCTTTGGTATTGCAGAGCAGTTTGTCTTCCTGGCAGGGGCAGGGGCAGGTGGCTTGACAAGGAATGGGAACATTCCAAACCTAGAGAAGTTCTGTGCAGAGACACAGACCTAAGAACACTGGGGGGTTTGGTGTGGTCAAGCAGAGGAAGTTGGTGGTGGGGATGGTGTAGAAATGGGCCTCAATATGAAAGAACCCGTCAACACCATGAAGCAGGCCTTTGGCCTTTGTCTATAGGGGACAAGCACTTAATGCAATAATTTTATTTATGTCTAAAAACCACAGATCCTGGAATCCTGGGTATAAAATTGTTTGCTCAAGTCCAGTAAGGTTGAATTAGGGAAATACAAGACGTGTTTCCAGAAGTATAACAGCTCAGTATGTTGTGTGTTATTTGAGCTTGAAACCACTAAACAAATACTAATAACAAAAATTACTATTTTCAAGATACTTTACAATTAAAGAGAAAAGTTAATAACTATTATCACAATGTATAAGGCCCTGATATATATGTATATATGCTTTTCATGGCCTTATAGAGCCCAGGCACTGGGCTAGGTATTGAGGGCGGAGTTGAATAACACAGCCTTGTTCTCAGGAACTCAGCATCTTGTTGGGGAGATCAAACATGTAAACAAAATCAATGAAGTATTATTAAAAGAATGCATAAGGCCCTTCTTATACATGTATAATGTAAGGTAGATGATGATATTGGCTCAAGTTTCAAGAAGACATTTCTTAGAGAGGCTCAGTGTGACACAGTTTATGAAGTAGCAGCCTAAGATTCCAACACACATTTTTTATTGTGAATTTTATGAATTTTTTACTATAAGATGTGAATTTACTGAACAAAAGTTTAACTCTAAACAAATACACATAATTAGAAACCAGCAAATGCACCGTAAAACTCTGTCACAGCCTAGAAGATAAATTTAAGAGAGAAATGTTATGGTTTCTCCACTTGTCAAAATAGGTCTGGTTAGCCTGGGGTTACTGATAAATAAGCAAAAACAAACCCCAAAAAAACACAACAATGAAAAATGAGTCTCAGAGACTGACTTACTACAGTGAGAGAATACTTTTTGCTCACTTTGTGGTGTGATGGAGTTTGGGTAGGACTCTGGGGCGTTTCTCCTCTCCGTGGTGACTCAAGGTCCAGGCTGTTTCCATCTTGGGGACACTTCTTATGGCTGCAAGGTTGCACTGGCACCATCAAGCCAGCAGATATGACTAAGAGTCATCTCACTCTTGGCTCACACCCATGACTTTCTTTGGCCAATGGGATATTATCAAATGAGGTGCCAGCAGAGGCTTGAACAATCCCTACACACCTGGTCCCTTGTTCTTTGTTCCCCAGTCACCTAGGCCCATGTCCTGCCTAACGAAAAATATTCTTTTTAACACTTGAACATCGTGTGCTATAAGGAGAATAAATATGTCCATTACTGGCTGACTTTATTTCTCTTTAAAGTACTCTGTGATCCACATAGCTTTTGTACAAATATCATTTGCTTTTCATATTATAATTGTCATCTTAGCACTTATGATGTCTAGGCCATTTGTACTACTGAATTAATACTGTAAGATTCAAGAATGTAATCTGATGAAGACTGGTAAAAAAATAAAAAAGGTATAGATTTCCTAAAAGCCACGTGTTATTAACCAAACTAAATTAATTATGCCCTACTGTAGGCTATTTGGATAGATGATGGCAGCCATTAAAAAGAATTTGAGGTAAGTGAGAGTTAGTTACTCTCCCACAACTTTACTGCCAGGTTATAATAAAATCGAGCCTTAAACCAAATTCCAGCACACATATGAACATTAATTTATAAAAGTAGTTCATAAAACCTGTCTATAAATTTGATAACATTCTAGCTCTCTGTTCTTGTAGGTGCCCTGACCACTCCTTGCATGTTAGTTCATTTCGGGGAGACACAACATTCCAAAGAATTTGTTCCCTGTGAAATTAGGCTTAGGTATTTTCTGAAACCAATGGCTGGACACAGCATTGCTTAGCAACTGAGCCCTCTATCTATACTAACCAGATTCAAATTCCCTGTTCATGTAGGATTGAAAATGTCTCTAAAATATTTGAAGCCTGTAATGTTGCCCATCTCTGTCTGGTGTTCATCATACTTGTCCACAAGTCACTTGTTTTCATCAATATTTCTCACATTGAGTATACTAGTTAGAAAAGCCACAATCAAGATAAGGATAAGAGATGAGCCTGTAGAATGCCAGCTTATCACCCCTGGGCTCCAAATTTTTTGACTAGGGTAATTGGCTATCACTAGAGTTAAAGCTGAAACTAACTAACAAGCACATAATACCACACTGAGGATGCTGATGCACTTTGACATGTCTTGTGGACACAGTAATGCCATGTCACTTGGGAATCAGAAAATTCTTATTCATCCTATCCGCAAACATTGTTGATGTCTAACAGTGGAGCTCTCTATAGTACTACAAATGAGCTTCATGATGACATGTTTGATAATATGACATAGAAACATACCTTCTATGTTTGACAGCCTCAAAATTCACATGAAAAAGGTCATTTCAGTTTTAGACATAACTCTGTAGACTGTGGATATTAGGCTAGATTTCGATGTAAAGAAAGACGACCTAGGACTGGGGGTGCATTAATTTTCAGAGACCTTCATAACCTGGCAGAGGTCCTAGCTGCAGAGTTAACTCCTCCCCTGGCAAAAAGTAAGGCATTTTATGAGATTGATTGTGTGGTTGGATCTCACTGTAGCACATTGCCTGGGAGAAAACAGAAAGCTTTGTCTGGCTTTTAGGTATACTCCCTTCACCAGTCAAACTCCTTTCCTGACCCATGGAGATGTGGTAACTTGCAGCGGCTCTAAACCAGGATTATGACTCCCACGCTGACATTAACAATTGATTGAAATGCGGTTTCAGGCGAGGGCAGGAGGAAATAGCGCAGAACAATACAGCCAAATTCACTGTGCTAACTCTAAGCTGTAGCTCCCTGAGAACCAGGTGTGAATTGAAAAGAAAGGATATTATCGGCTCAAGGTTCCTCTGGGTGGTGTAGAAAGGCTGAGCATGTGGTATACCTGTCAACCTCTGACTCATAGCTGTCATTTCCCTCACTTTTCCTCAAATCCAGTCCTGTCTCCTCCCTCCTTCTCCCCTCCCCCGACTTTTTACCTGCATAATTGGTACATGTTCAGATTCTAGTAGAAATAAATTGAGAAAGCAGTGCTCCAGAATCCAGACACTTATAGCTCCCACCTTAAAATATGAAGATGGAAGAATTGATTCATAGGTAGTGCCAAAGTTTGGAAGTAGATGGGAACAGGAAGGGATGAGAACACTTTGTGGGCTAGTTCTCTGCCAACTCAAATATAGGTACTTTATGTTTGTTAGTATATTTGTCTCACGAAATAGCTGGTTGTTAGGGATTATTGTTACAATTCAATGAGTGAAAAAACTGAAGACCAATGTGTTTAAGTATATTGCCTATGGTTACCCCAGTAATAAATGATGGAAATGGAAGTCAAGACCAAGTCCATTCATCTAACCAAGCTGCTTCATCATCCTGTTTCTTTTCATCACTTGATCTCCTGATATCAGCTCTGTTTATTCATTCAGCTAGTATTTATTGGGCAAAAGTTATATGGTAGACATTGAGTGCTAGAAACTGAGGAGTTACTGATGCTTTTTTTTTTTTTTAGTAATCAGGATTTATTGAGAGGACAGAAAAACTCCCACAGTGGGGGGGGGGGGGGGGGTGAAAGGATTGTCCCCTGATGCATTTTTTTAATCTGACATTCATTTACTTTCTTATTCTTTTTGGAGAAACCCCTTTCCTAAACTCTTGGTCCATGTGGTTTAAGTAAGCCTAATTCTGTCCTGTGGATCTGGAAGCAGTTAAACATTCCTGGCCACAGTGATTGCTTTAGGATTGGGTAAGTGATCCAACTCATATCACTGAGAATGAAGCAAGGAACTTTCTCTGAAACTATTAGGAAAGAAAATCATTTCATGTTGGTATAGCTAAGGTGGTAGAACTTAAACCTGGACTGCTGGTAATCATCTTTCTGAAACTTGGCAAGATACTTTTTAAGAGTTAAGTATATGTAGAAAAAAAGCAGAGCCAAGAGATGAGGAGAAAGCATTATTTGGGAACCTCATCCAAGCTAACCCAAAACTAAGACTTGAATCCCTAAACTTCTCAGTTACATTAGTTCATTTTTTAAAAAACTCAAGTTGGCTTCATGTCTTACTTGCAAGAGAAAGATTATGTCTGGCCATTATGCAAGATTAATCAACATAGGTTAGATCCCTGATTTCATGAAGATGATAGTCTAGTGGAGAGATGTGCAAAAACAGACTACTCTCTGAAATGAATAGTGCAACGAATAACAGGTGTCTTGAGGAAAAAGGCATTGTTCTGTAAAAGCATGTTACAAAACTTTTCCTGGGATGAAAGTCAGAGAATTCTTTCCAATAAAAATTACCAGGTATTTGAAAGATACATAGGATTTAAGTAGATGGAAATTTAGATAAGATATGATCCAGCTAGAAGGAACAGAGATGCAAAAGGGATAATTTTGTATGCAATAAAATGAATTGATGTTAAAGTAGTTGGTAGAGGAGAAGGGTGGTATAAGAGAGGAATGGAAATTATGCTATCGTGTATAGTCCCGTAGACTGTAGGAAGAAGTTAGATACTGACAAGATATAAGAAGCCATTATATGTTTTTTAACACACAAATATGATCAGATTTGATTTTTGAAATCTTCCTAGAGTGAGAACAGAAAAGGTAACCAAAGTGAATGTAGAAAAACCAGTTTGAAGGCTACAGCAGGGATCTAGGGAAAATGTGATGGTATCTTGAATTTGGAAGGGATATCAGTAGCTTTAGAGGAAGCTGAACTGGTTTGGGGAATATTTTGAAGGTGAATTTGGTAGAAGAGGAAGCAGAGAGAAGGGGAAGTAAACCATGATTCTTAGGTATCCAATTTGTGCAACTAGATGGACCGATTGATCTAGTTAGCACTGGCATCAGTGCATAGCTTTTTTTTTTTTTAAATCAGGATTTTTTATTATGATATTCTGGGGTACAGTTAAGGGTTAGGTACAAATATGCTTCATTCAGGCACCCTTGTTGATAAGGGGTGTCTCCCTGTCCCCAGACAGATATTTACTACTGTTAATCTCTTCTCCCTTCCCCTCCCCCCCATAGTTTTCCACCACTGTTAGTCATTTTCTTATAGTATTATGTTGGATGTTCAAGGTCCACTATATGACTGAGAACATGTGATACTCAGATCTTTGTTTCTGTGAGAGATCACTCAGTATTATAGACTCTAGTTCCATCCAGGTGGCTGCAAAATTCATGATTTTGTTCTTTTTTATGGCTGCATAGTATTCCATCGTGTATATGTACCACATTTTTTAATCCAATCCTCTTTTGATGGACAGCATGGCTGATTCCAGGTTCTTGCTATTGTGAACAATGCTGTGATAAACATACATGTGCAGGTATCTTTTTTACAGAGTGATTCGAGTTCTTCAGGGTATATTCTCAGTAGGGGGATTGCGGAGTCATATGGGAGGTCAATATTTAGAGCTTTTAGGAATCACCATACTGTTTTCCACAGAGGTTGCACTAGTTTGCACTCCCACCAACAGTGTAGAAGTGTTCCCTTTTCGCCACACCCTCTCCAGCAACTGTTATTTTTTGAGTTGTTGATAATTGTCATTCTGACTGGAGTTAGGTGGTATCTCGGTGTGGTTTTGATTTGCATCTCCCTGATGATTAGTGAGGATGAACATTTTTTCATGTGTTCGTTGGCTACTCGAATGTCTTCCTTTGAGAAGTGTCTGTTCCTATCTTTTGCCCATTTTATAATGGGGTTGTTTGTTTTTTTCTTTTCAGCATGTTCGAGTTCCTTGTAGATCCAAGATGTTAAACCCTTGTCAGATCTGGAGTTGACAAATACTTTTCCCCAGTCTGTAGGCTGTCTTCCTGCTCTCTTGATGGTTTCTTTGACTTTGCAGAAGCTTGTCAGTTTAATGAGGTCCCACTTGTCTATCTTATCTCTTATGGCCCGTGGGTTTTGGGTTTTGTTCAGGAATTGGATGCCAGTTCCAATTTCCATGAGGGTATGCCCTTCATTTTCTAAGGTTCTTATGGTTTGGGGTTTTACATTTAGGTCTCTGATCCATTTAGAGTTAATTTTTGTGTATGGGGATAGATAGGGGTCCTGTTTCAATCTTCTGCATGTGGTCAGCCAGTTTTCCCAGCACCATTTACTGAATAGGTTCTCCTCTCCCCAGTGGTAGGTGGTGGAGGCTTTGTTGAAGATGATTTGGTTGAGAAATTGAGGTTTTGCTTCTGGAAGCTCAATTATATTCCATCGATCTATATGCCTGTTCCTGTACCAATACCAAGCTGTTTTGATTATTGTAGCTTTATAGTAAAGTTTGAAGTCTGGTAATGTGATACCACCTGTTTT
>NW_007253123.1:298535-299107 GCF_000164805.1 Carlito syrichta
TCTGGTTAGGAAGATGCCAAGGTATTTCATTTTTTTGTGGCTATTGTGAATTGAATTGTGCTTTTTATTTGGGTTTCTGTTTGTTTACTATTAGTGTAAAGAAATGCAATTGTCTTCTGCACATTTATTTTATATCCTGAGATTTTGCCAAAGTCCTTTATCAGTATAAGGAGGTTTTGACAAATTCTCTTGGGTTTTCAAGGTACATTATCATGTCATCTGCAAAGAGAGATAGCTTGACTTCCTCTTTTCCTATTTGAATACCCCTGATTGTCTTCTTTTCTCTGATTGCTCTAGCCAGGACTTAAAATACTATATTGAACAGGAGGAGTGAGAATGGGCATCCTTGTCTTGTTACAGTTTTCAGGGGAAATGGTTCCAGTTTTTGTACATTTAAGAGTATGCTGGTTGTGGGTTTCTCGTAGATGGCTTTTACTATTTTGAGGTTCCCCATATGCCTAGCTGTTCGAGGGTTTTTATCAAGAAGGGGTGCTGAATTTTATCAAAAGCTTTTTCTGCATCTAATGATATGATCATGTGGTTTTTGTTTTGACATCTGTTGATGTGTTTAA
>NW_007253123.1:300086-300568 GCF_000164805.1 Carlito syrichta
CATCATTGACCCAGGAGTTGTTTAGCATCATGCTGTTTAGTGTCCATGTCTTTGTGGGTTTTGGGGGGAACTTGTTGGTGTTAATGATGTTAATGATTATTTTTATTCCACTGTGGTCCGAGAATGTGCATGGTAAAATTTCAATCCTTTTAAATTTGCTTATGCTTGATTTATGGTCAAGTATGTGGTCAATCTTAGGGTACGTTCCATGCGGTGATGAGTAGAATGTGTATTCTGTGGTCTTTGGATGGTGGGTTCTGTAGGTATCAATTAAGTTCATTTGATCAAGAGTCATGTTGAGGTTTCAGATCTCCTTGCTGATTTTTTGTCCTGATGATCCTTCTAGGGTTGTGAGTGGGGTATTAAAGTCCCCAGCTATGATGGTATTGGAGTCCTTATTTTTTTTAGTTTACCTAGGAGCTGCTTTATAAAAGTTGGTGCTCCTATGTTTGGTGCATATATGTTTAGGATGGATATTTCTT
>NW_007253124.1:0-7554 GCF_000164805.1 Carlito syrichta
CCTGGTTCAACATATACAAATCAGTAAGTATGATTCACCACAACACAGCTGTAAAATCAAGAACCACATGACTATCTCAATAAACAAAGAAAAGGCGTTTTATAAAATCCTACATCCCTTCCTGTTTGAAAACTCTCAAACACCTAGGCAGTGAAGGAACTATCCTCAAAACAATAACAGCCATCTTGTGATAAACTAGCAGCCAGCATCACACTTAATGGGCAGAAACTAGAAGCATTCACCCTAAGAACTGGAACAAGACAAAGATGTACACGCTCAACATTCCTATTCAACATAGTATTAGAAATCCTAGCCAGAGCAATGAAGCAAGAGAAAGAAAGTAGAGGTATCCAAATAGGAAAAGAGAAAGTCAAGTTATCTCTCTTTGCAGATGTTCTGATTCTATACTTAGAAAACTCTATGGATTCCACCCAAAATCCCCTAGCTCTGATAAATGACTGTGGTAATGTCCTGGGATACAAAGTCAATGTGCAAAAAATCAGTCACATTTCTATACACTAACAAGCAGGATGAGGAATAAATGAAAAACAACCCCATTAACAATAGCCAGACACAAAAACAATACCTCAGTATTCATATAACTAAAAGGGCGAAAGATTTTTACAATGAGAACTACAAAATACTGGTCAAAGAAATCACAGTTAACAAAAACAAATGAAAGAACATCCAGTGCTGATGGATTAGAAGAATCAATATCATCAAGATGTCTATTCTACCCAAAGCAATTTAAAGATTTAGTCCAATCTCTATTCAAACTACCATCAACATTTTTCATAGACCCTAGAAAATACAATACTTGAATTCATGAAATAATAAAGAGCCAAAGTAGCTAAAGCAAACTTTAGGAAAAAGTACAAAGATAATGGTATCACACTTCCAGACTTCAAACTTTACTACAAGGCTATGGTATTCAAAATATCATGACACTAGTACAAAAATAGTCACATACACCAATAGAACAGCATAGAGAACCTGAAAATAAAACCACAGACCTACAATCAACTCATTTTTGACAAATCCAATAAAAACAACGATTGAGGCAGAAGGATTGCCTGAGCCCAGTAGGTTGAGGCTGTCGTGGCTGTGAGTGTGCCACTGCACTGCAGCCTGGGTGACAGAATGAGAATCCAACTTTAAAAAAATGGGGGAAAGAAACCCATATTTAGCAAATGATGCTAAAAAAAACTGGCTAACCACAGGTAGAAGAATGAAGCAGGACACCTAACTATCACCATATATAAAAATAAACTCAAAATCAATCAAAGACTTAAAGTAGAAACCTCAAGCTATAATAATCTTAGATGAAAATCTAGGGAACACTATCCTGACATCAGCCTAGGTGATAAATTCATGATCAAGTCCTTAAAAGCAAATGCAGTAAAAACCAAAATTGACAGATGTATCTTATCAATTTAAAACAGTTGTGCAAAGCAGAGCACACCATCAAGAGAGTAAAGAGACAGCACATAGAGTGGAAGAAATATACTTGCCAACTGTGCATCTGAGAAAGACTTAACATTCAGAATCTATGAGGAACATGAATCAATAAGAAAAACAATAACCCCTTTAAAAAGTGGATATAAGACATAGGCAGATAGTTTTCAAAGAAAGATATACAAGCCCAATAAACATGAAGAACTGGACAACATCACTAATTATCAAAAAAATGCTATTTAACAACTACAGTGAGATGCCATCTCATGCCATTCACGATGGCTATATTAAAAAGTCAGAGAACATCAGTTGTTACCAAGGCTGCAGAGAAAAGGAACCACTTCTACACTATTGGGGGAATGTCAACTAGTTAACTCTCTATAGAAAGCAGTTCGGATATTTCTCTAAACACTAAAAATAGAGTTACAATTTGATCCAGCAATCTCACTTCTGGGAATATACCCAAAGGAACATAAATCATTATACCAACAAGACACCAGCACTTGCATGTTTATTGCAGCATTATTCACAATAGCAAAAATATGGAGCCAACCCAAGATGCCCACTGATGGTGGGCCAGATGAAGAAAATGTGGTACATATAGGCAATGGAATACTGTGCAACCATAAAGAGTCCTTTGCAGCAACATGGATGTAGCTGTAGATGATCATTCTAAGCAAATTATCACAGAAACAACTAAATGCTGTATGTTCATACTCATAAGTGGACACTCAACCCTGGCTGCACATGAGCACAAGGTTGGGAATGACAAACACCAGGCACTGTTAAAGGAGGAAAAGAGGCAGGGACGATAAGGGATACATAAACATACTCACTACTGGAGGATGGTGACAAGGCTCATCAGAAACCCAAACTTCACCTTCACATAACATACTTATGTAACAAATCCTCACATAAACCTCATGATTCTACAATAAATAATAATAATTTAAGAAATAGAATTACTGAGAAAGTTGAACATAATTATCAAAAAGACAAAAAATATCCTTTGCTTCAGCTTCCCCAGTCAAACCAACTGTTACTGTTGAAGCCATCCATGAGTGGACTTGACTTGAAGGTGGTGAGCTGGAGGGCAGGTAGGTTTCATCCATGTTGTAAGGGTCTTCCTTGGAATGCACAGGGGTAGGGGCAATTGAACACCATACCTAACCAGATGAAGTGAGCATGTGTAGACGCCTGTGGACCAGCTTCACCCTGGGTATGAAGAGAAAGTGAGGGCAGGTAGGAAATCTTCCCATCACAGTTTATGCTCTGGAAACACTTGGATCCTTAGTGGTGTCTGGCTAAAGAGCAGATTTGTTGGTCACAGAGAAGTACCTCTGGGAGATTAGAGTCTTCATGGGAAAATTAATTACTGTATGGAGCTTTTTTTTCACTTTTTTGTTGATATTTGCTGTGACAGACTAAAGGCTGTTGAAGTACCTAAAGGCTGTTGAATTACCAATTCAAGTTTATTTAACTGACATTTACTCAGAGTTCCCCTAGTACCCCCAAAATTGCCAGATATTAAGATTGTAGAGCTAGAAGTCCTTGGGTGGAAAAATTCAATCTAAAACCTATGTTTTTTTTTTTTTAGAGAGAAGGCTTGCAGAAAAGTAGTCAGAATAATTGAAAAAGTCGCAAACCCAGTATCATCTACAAATTACTTCTTAATTCTAAGGTCAAAGAAAGATCTTTAAAAGTTTCAGACAGAAATCCCTGGCTATTCCCAAGAAGAGAATGACACTGGCTTCAGATGCCTTATGTGTGATGCAATGGGAAAACATTTCATAATTCTGAGGTAGGTAGAAATCCTTTAATCAGGTAAATTTTTACTCTCCTACACTGGTAAAATTAGTCAATATTTAAACACTTCAGCAACTCAAAAAAATATGCTACATAACAACCCTTTATAAAACAAATTGCCTGAATAAAACAAAATAATTATCATGAATAAAGAACTTGAGAAAGGATGCAAGAAAGATTGGTATAAAATTATTTAAAACACAGATTTATTGCTAGATGACAGTTTAACATTTACTTATAAAATTTAGCACATGTGTTTAGTGTTTGAGGATAAAAGTTGATAAACAGAGAATTAAATTCTACACTATTTTACCAAAATTTGCGAAGGAAGATGAAAAGAAAGTAGAGAAACAAGATTTATTTAAAATCATGATTTATTTACAGGAAAGGAATAGAAAATGCAGTTAATTAGAAAAACTGGTAAAGTCATGATGTTTGTAGGTTACTAGGTTAAATCAAGGAGGCAGAGAGCACAAACATTTAGCTCATATCTCCAAAACACCTATCATGTCAAAAACTGTGTTTTTTTTTTTAAAAAGAACAGATCGATTATTATGCAGGACAGCCAAGAAGGTATCCAAATATTGATTAATTTTAAAGATGTTCTTCAAAAAGAAAGCACATAACTTGGCTTCAAATCCACAGTCCAAAATATATACAGAAAAAAAAATGCAAGAAAAGAAGATGTGGTAAATACTATGAATATAAATGAAAACATACAAAATGTAATGGTAAGTAGTTAGATAATTAGGTCTTTTTATTATAAAGATGTGGGGTACAATTCAGGGGTGGGTAACCTCAGTTTCAGCAGATTTTTGGTTTCCCAGCCACGTCCTCAGCCTTGACAAGGTTTGTGCTTTCTTTTTCTCTTGATTATATGTTCCTGAACTTTATTTATCTTTTGGCCATTTTCTAAGAATAAACTCTAAGTTTCCTTGATCAAAGTCTACTCTTACTTTTTATTTTATTAGTTTCTTTTTTTTAGTTTTTTATTTTAAAAAAGTGGGGTACAATTCAGGGTTAGGTATACAAATGTTTATTATGCACATACCCTTGTTGATGAAGTATGCCCCTCCCTTCCCTCACAGTTTCCCTCAACTGCTAATCCCTTTCTTATAGTATTATAATTGTTCAAAATCCGCTTATGAGTGAGAACATATGGTACTCTGTTCTTTGTTTCTGTATAGCTCACTGAGCATGATTGACTCTAAATTCATCCAGGTAACTGTGAAGTCCATTAACACTGGTTTTACTGAGTTTTAGGCTGCAAGAGAATTTGGTCTTATGATGGTAACCCAAGAACATCTTTCCTAGCAGAATGGTATATTTCCTGGGGAGATAGTTCAACATGAAAACAGGCAGTGTACTTGCATGAAAAGCAGAACAGTGACTCAAGCAACTGGAACTCTAGCAGCATCTCCTGTGTTCTTGTTAGAAATGGAAGGAGCAATTGCATCACATACCCAGAGAGACTGGAGAGATTATTTGGAGTGGCAGCCTCTTAGTCACATAGAAAGTTCAGATAATTTAACATATTTGTTTGAAATTTTATTTGGAAATTATTAAAACATAAGATGCAATGCATTTTTGCTAAAGAATACTGAAAAAGGAATATACCTTAGCACGTGGTAAAGCATATTAGAAATTTGGTGTCGAAATGGGTGGAAGATGTATAAAAACTTGTTATATGATAGAAGCTTGTATTGGAGCATAGAGACCAAAGAAAAGAATCAAGGCAGGAGAAGTTGGTAAACCCTAATGTGAAAAGTTATGCATACTACGCTAAAGAATTGTCTTTTGTTTTCCCAAGCAAGTGAAGCATCTGAAACAAGAGAATGATGTGGTTAAATTGACATTAGAGAAAATGTTCTAAAACCCAATGATATTCACTGAAGAATGCATCAAAGAGTGATATGACCAAGACAGCAGATGACTTTAGTGCCCTAAACAAAGGCAGTAGTAAGAATGGAGAGGAGTGGAAAGAATGAAGATAATGACAATATTCAGATTAATCAAAGAATTATGACCATAAGGAGAAAAAGTGATGGAATTCACAAAAGTACAGAACACAGGCTTGGAGTGGATAGAATTGGATGCACACTTCAGTTTGAGCCATATTGAGACTAAGATGGCAGATGGAGGTATTTGGGTGCTTCATGGCAGAACAGTTGCAGCATGGGAAGGTTATGAACTATGCAGAACCAGTCATGCACAGGGTGCAATAGAAGTGTCTTCACTTAGTCATTCTTTCATTCATAAATAAATATTTATTGAACACATTATATACTAGGTATCTTACTAAAAACTGAAAATAAAAAGGAAGATAAAATTATGAGTGAGGAGCGGGCATATATTCCTTTCCCTGGTGGAGTTTAGCATGAATTTTTAAAAGCATACAAATGAATATATCAGACAGTTGTCATAAGCACTGAATTTAGAAGTACACCAGGAGACGGGAACAAGATGGCGATGGCATAGGTGAACTTGTGAGATTCTCTGAACGTGAGTTCTCAAAAAGACTCTTACTTCTCTTCCCCCATACCCCAGCCAACCACCTGCCACACTGGTGCGAGGCCCGGGGACCTTCGGTCCCACACAGGGCCAGATATTGCGGCCCTCTGCTGCTGCTGTTCCACTGCATGCATGGGAGTCTCAGATCCCAGCCCACTCCCAGCTCTCTCCCTGGCTACATCATCTCCAGCCTGGCACCCGGCACCAAGCCGCTGGTTACTCAGGGAAGCTCTGGGCACCTGCCCCTCAGAGACACCGGTCCCATTCCTGGCTGAAGCACCCTGTGGGGGGCCCAGGGCCACTCTCGCTGCTCACTGCCTGCCCTTTGGAGTTTGGAGTTCTGGAACTCTGGGTCCACCCTGGCTGAGGCACTCAGTGTGAGACCCCAAGCTGGGGGACCCAGACAAGTGGAGAAAAACAGATCTGCAAAAACCGCCTCACCATTCTCCAGGCAGAGACTTCCATTGCCCCACCCACCTATTAACAAATTTTACTTCAGTTCCTAAGGCAACGGTGTGAAACAGGAAACAAAGCACTATCCCTACACTGCAAATAAAAACAAAGGGGAGAGGCTGGAATCAGAGATCAGAGAATTGACTTTAGTCTGATCGTTTATTTTGACTTATAATTTTATCATTGTAACTGTTGGTTTTGATCATGTTTGCTGTTTGCCTTCTGACTTACACTGTTTCTTGATTTTATTGGCCTGTCTCTGTGTAGCTATCAGTACTCTTTAGGGAATCTTTCTTACGTGTCTTTCTTCACTTCTTCCCGGCCTTGTATCTCTTTCTCACCTGATAGTTGGTATGTATATCTGTTTTCCCTCTCACTCTTCTCTCTTTCTAACTCCCTATTGACCCCCCTTCCTCCATTATTTTCCTCTTTTATACCTGCCTTTTTAATCTAGGGACCAAGACTACAAACTGCTGAATGGACAGATTGTAAGGCAGAGGGAAATAAGTTACAGTGTGCTCATACACCTGTTCATGGATGCTAGAATCAGCATATACAGTCTGACCCACAGCTTCCCTCTCAATTAAACCTCAAAACTGCAAAAAGTACACCCTGCAGACCACACTCCAACCTCAAAAGTGAACAAAGCCAGAAGACCTTCATAAGGAAGAACAGGATACTGCAGAAGAGAAATAAAAGCAACCCCACCTTCCCTCAAAAAAAGAATTAAAGAAGGGGAGAGAAGGGGGGAGAGAGAAAAATCTACACAAATGAAGAAAAACCAAAAGAAGAGTATGGGTCTCTCCCAGACCCCTGGGAGGAGAGACACTGAGAAAACTGACTTCAGAATGCAAATAATGAAGAGCCCCCAGAATGAAGGTCTCAAACTACAAACGCAGATATCAAGACAATAATGGAGAGATTAGAAAGAATTGAGGAGACACAGGAAGAAACTAGGAAGGAGCTGATATCTGAGATAATAGTAATAAAGAATACTGTGAATGAAATAAATAACAAACTGATAAGCATGGAAAGCAGAATTACTCAGGAAGAAGAAAGAATCTCAGAGCTTGAGGACCAAAATATAGAAATAATCCAAACTCTTAAAAACATAGAAAATAAGCTCAAAAAGACAGGAAAAAACCTTCAAGAGATGAGCGATTACCTCAAGAGGCCTAACCTAAGAGTAATTGGACTTCCAGAGGCAGAAAGAGAGACAGAGATCACACTGGAACCAACTTTCCATGAGATCATTCAAGAAAGCTTCCCTAATCTAATCAGTGATGCAAAAATTCAAACACAAGAGATTCAGAGAACCCCTGCTGTTGG
>NW_007253124.1:8613-9581 GCF_000164805.1 Carlito syrichta
TGGGACGCCATGAAAGCTGTAGTAAGAGGGGAATTTATATCCCTACAAACACACATGAAGAAAATGGAAGGAACACAAATTAACAGCCTAAAGAGCCACCAAAGGAAGCTGGAAAATCAAGACCACAAAAACCCTAATTTCAGAAGAAGAATCCAGATCACTAAAATAAAAACCCAAATCCAGGACATAGAACACAAAAAGATAATACAAAAAAATCAATGAAACAAAAAGCTGGTTCTTTGAAAGAATAACCAAGATCGATGGTCCCCTAGCTAGACTGGCCAAGAAAAAATGAGAAAAAAGCCAAATAAGCACAACCAGAAACACAAAGGATGAAGTCACATCTGACCCTGAAGAAATACAAAAGATCTTTAGAGACTACTACGTACACTTGTATGGAAACAAACTTGAAACCCTTAAGGAAATGGAGGACTTTTGAACCTCACACAACCTACCTAGGTTGGAACAAGAAGAAATTGAGACCCTAAACAGACCAATGACAATCAAGGAAATCGACTATGTAATAAGAAAACTACCTACAAAAAAAAGCCCTGGTCCAGATGGCTTTACAGCAGAAATCTATAGGCCATTTAAGGAGGAGCTGATACCAATCCTACTGAAGGTATTCCAGGAGATTGAAAAAGATGAATGGAACTCTCCCCAAATCATTTTATGAAGCCAACATCACACTGATACCCAAGCCAGGTAAAGATCCAACAAAGAAAGAGAACTACAGGCCAATATCTTTGATGAACATAGACACTAAAATTCTCAACAAGATCCTAGCAAACCGAATTCAGCAATACCTTTCAAAAATCATCCATCATGACCAAGTAGGTTTCATTCCTGGGATGCAAGGCTGGTTCAACATTCATAAAACCATGAATATAATTAAATACATCAACAGATGTCAAAACAAAAACCACATGATTATATCATTAGATGCAGAAAAAGCTTTTGATAAAATC
>NW_007253124.1:9601-9872 GCF_000164805.1 Carlito syrichta
CAAGTGGAAAAATATCCCATGCTCATGGATTGGAAGAATCAACATTGTGAAGATGTCCATTTTACCTAAGGCAATCTACAAACTTAATGCAATACCCATCAAATTACCAGCAACATTCTTCCCTGATCTAGAAAAAAACAACACAGGAATTCATATGGAAACACAAATGCCCAAGAATAGCCAGCACAATCCTCAGCAAAAAAAAAAAAAACAAAAAAAACACAAAGCAGGTGGTATCACATTACCAGACTTCAAACTTTACTATAAAGCT
>NW_007253124.1:10607-18973 GCF_000164805.1 Carlito syrichta
GTGGTACATATACATGATGGAATACTATGCAGCCATAAAAAAGAACAAGATCATGAATTTCGCAGCAACCTGGATGGAACTAGAGTCTTTAATACTGAGTGGCCTCTCACATAAACAAAGATGCGAGTATCACATGTTCTCACTCATATAATGGACCTTGAACATGCAATGTGATACTATAGGAAAATGACTGACGGGACTGGGAAACTGTGGGGGGGAGGGAGATGGGATTAACAGCAGCAAATATCTATCTGGGGACGAGGAAACACCTCTTATCAACAGGGTGCCTGAATGAATCGTAATTGTATACCTAACCCTTAACTGTACCCCACAGCATCATAATAAAAAATATTGATTAAAAAAAAGAGGTACACCGTGCTATGATAGCACTGATAAGAAGAACAGACCAAGTCAGGGAGGTAGATGGGGAATTCTCAAAAAGTGATGATAGTCCTGAGACCCAACAGAAGGTAAAGAGTTCACCTGGGAAAGAGAACACAGGACATACAAAGACTCAGTAAGCAGAGGGAGCATATGCCATCTGAGGAGCTGAAAAGAGGCCACAGTTCACATGGATTTCATAACACAAAACTTTTCAAATATTATTAAAATATGTTTCGCTGTTTTAAGAATATACTTTCTTTAAAAAATGGACAAAAGATCATTCTGAACATGATCATGCTTTGAATTTCATAACATACTCTAGTAAAATTTCCCATTTAAGCAACATGTTCAGGAGACTTATCTAATAATGATGCAATCCACAGGGAGTCTCTTGAGCATCTGCAAATTTTAGACACACTAGGTAACAGGTATGTCAGAGCTCACTCTGTCAGTTCACTTAGTTATCAGATTTCTACATGCTGGTGAGCCAATCCTTTCAGAATGACGTCCTCATTGGTATAGTCTTGATAGCATGAGGTCTGTCTTCTCCCTCCTACCATGTTAGGTATACTTGACTAGAGTGTGAGCAATTCACTTTACCGCAACATCACCCAGTGCGTCTCCAAGACCCTCTTAAACGTTTAACTAGGCTTCTGCTTGGTAGTGTTTTGGATGTGGGCATGACATGAAGTCCTTAGGTAAGAGAATTTTCAGAATGCATGCTAAGACCACACAAAGAGGTGCTATAGTGTTCTCAACCCTTTATTCTAGTGTAGGGAATTTCCAGAATGGTGGAATAAGAATCTTGGGTAATCATCTTCCCACAAAGTGATGATAAGACTGGACAAAATTTTCAAAAACAATCAAATTGTGACTTGGAAAGATGAATTTATGGCATACAACAAATTGAGAAGTGCTAATTCTAGAAAACTATTGAACCTGGAGTATGCACAGCTACATATACATCTCCTGCTCACAGCCAGTGTCTTCACTGCATTTTAGCAGAGCAGGAAAAGCCATGAAAACCAGAAGCTTCCCTGGTGGAGATGGCTTACTTGATTAGAGAGGAGTAAGGGGGGAAAAACCCAGGGGCATAATTAAAAACAACAGAAAAATCAGAGGCAAACAAGAAATATTAACTTCTCAGGTAACCTGAGGGTGAAACACAAAATAGAACAATCAACCTGAAGACTAGTCAGAAAGTCTAGCGGGGTATCCTGTGAATAAGACAGCCATGTTTGGCCTTGATAAGCTCCCACATGTTCCAGGCAGTCTGGAAGGATGTACACATGTGGAAAGCAGCACACACGCTCAAAAAAAAGAACAGAAATGGCCATCTGGAACATTCTGCAAGTACCTGGGTAATTGTAACGCTTGTGCACTTTTCTGTGAGGGAACAAAGAAAAGTGGAGCAAAAGTAAAAATCAGAACAGACTTACAAACTTCTTGAACTTGGAATGGATTCCCCAACACAAAGATCTACTAGCCAAAGACAGAAGCCTCACTAACTTAATTTTTTAAGAATCACCTCTGACCAAGCATAGAGTAACCATTAAGCTATGTTACACAGGGATGACTCTTGAGAAACCAAGTTTAAAAAGAAAACAACTATTTTGAAACATTAACAGGAATCTCAGCAGCTGCACAGTGTAGGAGAGTCAGACTACAGTACTAGTGCAAGCAATTCCCTAAATATACGAAAAACAAAGATCAACAGCAATAACTATGAAGGCATTAGATTAAATATATGAGATATAATATCCAGTTTTCAATAGCAAACAAGAGGCATGAAAAGGAAGAGAAAAGGGTGACGACACAAGGGGAAAGAAAAAGTCAGTAGAAAGTGCCTTTGCCATTGTTCAAGTGTCAGCAGAAAAGACTTCAAAGCTCCTACTGCACATATTCAAAGGACAAGGCCCATATCTAAGAATTCAAGGAAAGCATGACAATAACAATGATGTATTAAATTGAGAATATTATTAAGGACATTAAAGTTCTTTTATTGAAAAATAAAATGGAAATTCTGGAGTCGAAGTACAGTGAATCTCTAGCGGGTTGCAAGATAAACATACAATAATTAATTCCATTTATAAATACTGACAACAAATCATCAAAAATGAAAATAAAAAAGTTATTTCATTTACAAATGTATCAAAAAGAACACAATACAGCAAATTTAATAAAAGAAATGTAAGATTTGTTTACTGAAAAACATAAAAGATTGCTAAGAGAAACGAAAGATCTAAACAGAGATACATTTTACACACTCATGAGAGCATGACAAATAATAAGAATAAAAATGTTAGGAGCAAAATCAGCAAAAATGAAACATTTATATCCACTTTATATATGTTGCAAAAAGCTCATTTTAGTTTCTGACAACAAATTGTTTTTCTAGGTTTTCATTTGTTTTTCTTTTGTGGATATTATTTGAGAAAGTTGAGCTCAGTGGGATTTTTTTTTTTTGCTATCATCTTAATACATTTATTTAGCATATTAATTTTTTAATCTACCCAAGCTGTTTAATTATAATTTTTAAGTTAATTTTTCACTGTTTAAATTTTTTCTGTAAGCAAAATCCTGCCATTTACAAATAATGACAGTTTCATCTTTGTTTTTTGCCTTTTATTTTTTTTAACCTATTGACAATAGAAAAAAATCCTTATCCTGCTTTTACATTTCATGTTAAATTAATTTTTATAATAATTATATTTGCTACATTTTGATTATAATCACACTAAACCATATATGCTAGTGCTCTTTTACTCCAGATTGGCAATTTAAAAAAAATCAATGCATATCTAATTTGATTGAGGGCTTTATCATTCATATGATGAAATTATCAAATGGTAGGGGTTTTTTTTCACTTTAATCTTTTAATACAGGCAAATACAAGGGGGAGACCAAGCAACTGGAATTTATTTATAAAAATTTGTGTATTTATTTGTACATATTTAAACTTCAGTCACCTTCAACATACTCTCCATTTGATGAAATACACCTATCGAGATGATTTTTCCACTGCTCAAAAAGTTTTTGAACTTGTCAATTTTGATGCCTCTTAGTGCTTCTGCCATTTTTCATTTCACCTCTTCCAAACTGTCAAAACATTTCCCTTTAAGAACTTTTTCCATGGGGGAGAGCAAGAAAAGATACGCGGGGTAAGATCAGGAGAATAGGGAGGGTGGAGCATGGGGGTCATACTGTTTTTGGTCAAAAACTTCTGTACACTCAGTGCAGCATGGCAGATGCACTTATAAATCACCCATCATGAAATGGGCAAATACATTGAAAGAATCTCCAAAAAAATTCACTGAAGTCAAAGGCAGAGGTTCACAACAATGCTAGCTCATACCCTGATGCTGATGGGTTCCTGGAACACTTAATCTATTAGGCTATGCCTGTACAACAAGGGGCCTGACCTCCAAAAGATGATTCCAGTTTTTTGTGGAGTTCCCCTCGTAGTGAATTTTGATTTCCTGCTTTTTGTCTTTAGTGTATCAATTATAGGTTTTTGCTTTGTGATAAACATGAGGCTTACAAAAATGTAGTTATAAAAACTCTAACTCCTTTCTTCCCCCATATTTTGAGTTTTCATGGCATAATTTATATTTTTATATTGTCTATATTTTAACAATTACTGCCGTTTTTATTTTTAATAGTTTTATCTTTAAACTGAAAACTAAAGCAGCTTATTCACCATGGTTACAATATTCAAATTTTCCAAATTTGTCTGTATACTTACTTTTATTAGTGAGTTTTAAACCTTTAGATATTTTCTTATTGCACATTATCATGAGTATTTTTTCTTTCAATTTGAAAAACTCCTGGCCATCCATTGCTTTGTTAAACTCTGGTGTCTCCACGTGGCTCTTTGAGGTACAGTCACCATGTTTTCTTAGGCACTTTGGACCCCTCCCCTACCTTGGGATAATGAATCTCTCTCTCTCTCTCTCTCTCTCTCTCTCTCTCTAATTTAATTTATTTTCTAAATCAACTGCTTAACAACTGAATAAAAAAAGAAAAGAAAAACTCCGTTTAGCATTTTTTTGTATGATAGTCCTGGTGGTGTCAAATTTACTTAGATTTTGTTAGTCTGGAAAAGTTTTATCTCTCCTTTATTTCTGAAGGATGGCTTTGCCACGGACCTAATATTGGTTGATAAAATGTTTTGCTGTTTGTTTTTCTCTTCAGCACTCCAAATATAGTGTTCCACTCTATCCTGGCCTGCACAATTTTTGCTTAAAAGTCTACAGTCAGGTATATCAACATTCCTTTATATGTTAATTGTTTCTTTTCTTTTATTGCTTTCAGAATCTGTTTTTTGTTTGTTTGTTTGTACCTCTGAGAATAAAAGAGTATGTCTTAGGTTAGTTCTACTTGAGTTGAAACTGATTGATGACTTCTGACTTTTCTTTACTTGAATATTTGCATTTTTCTACAGGCTTGGAAAGTTTTCTGTTATTTCTTTGAATAAAGCTTCTACCCTTCTGCTTTTCTCTGTTCCTTCTTGAGCTCCAATGACTCAAATATTTGCTCTCTTGTTGGTATCCCATAGATCGCATGTGCTTTCTTTGTTCCTTTGTTTCATTTTTCTCCTTTGCTGTGATTTTCAAATAACGTATCTTCAATGTCACTTATTTTCCTCTCCTGCTTAATCAATTCTGCTGTTGATGCTGTCTATTGTACTTATTACTTTATTCATTTGTATTTTTCATCTTTATAATTGATTGTTTAAATTATTTTCTTTTGTTGTTTTTCTTTTTTTGAGTCAGAGTCTCACTCTGTTGCCCTTGGTGGAGTGCAGTGACATAATCATGGCTCACTGAAGACCTGACCTCCTGGAGTCAGGCAATCCTTCCACCTCAGCCTCCCAAGTAACTGGGACTACAGGTGCACACCACCATATGTGGATAATTTTTTTTTATTTGTTTGTAGAGACAAGGTCTTACTATGCTGCGCAGGCTGGTCTTGAACTCCTGGGCTCAAGCAATCCTCTTGCCTCAGCCTCTCAAAGTGCTGAGATTAAATGTGTGAGCCACGGCGCCTGGTGAATTATTTTAATTTCTGTTAAATTTATCAGATAAATTTCTGAATTGTCTCTATGTTTTATAGAAAATCCTTAACACAGTTATTTTAAATCCTTGTCTGGGAGATCATATATCTCAATCATTTTAGTGTCTGTCACTGGCACCTTGTTTTGTCTCTTTAGTGAGTTCATAATTCCCTGTTTGTGCTTGTGGATGTACAATGATGTCTGTGCACTGAAGAGTTAGGTATTTATCTTCACAGTATCGCTTTGGATATGCCTGTTTTTCTTAATTGGGCCTGTCCATAATTCAAGCAGACTGAATGTTGTTAAAGTCAATGACTGCTGCAGCCATTCCCATGCAAAAGGGACCCACATCGTGAGTCTCATAAGGGTTGCAAAGTTTGCATGGAGCTTCAGCCTGGAGGGATCTGGGAAAGACCCACGGAGGGTACCCAAGTTGTGTGAAAAAGCTGGCCAGGGCTCCAAGTCTGGAAGCCTGACCCATTGGACCAGATGAATACATGCTTGTTTGTTTGTTTGTCACAAATCATGTGGGACAATTTTCCAAATGCTTTGGGAGTGGTTGGTTCTGAGACTATGCCCTCTCAGGGGCTGATAACAGCTGATAGACTCACTACAATGGCCCAGTCATATGAACTTCTGAGAACTTTCCTGCATGGACAGAAGAGTTCCACAACTGCAACAAAAGGGATGGATGCTGGGACTGTGCCCCTAATGATTCACAGTGGGATGGATGACAGAGGCCTGCCCGGTAGCTCAGATGGGTATAAACCCTGGGTAGTTTCCTGCATGAGCAGGAGAGCTCCCAACCATAGAAAGAGAGGCTGAGGCTGAAACTGCATGTTCTTAGGATCTTCTGTAGGACAGAAGCTGGCAGGCCCATCAAGGAAGTTCAAATGAAAGGGTAATTCCCTGCCTGTGGGATATAGTAAGTCTCCCTCTGCAAGCAGGAATAAGCTGGGACTGCAGCTGTGAGTAGTGGTCGGGGGGAGTGAAGCTGCAGCTGAGTCACAGGACTGCTTTCAAAATCTACTACCACGATCAATGTTGGTGGACAGATGAGTCTTTCTGCTGAAGTACTAGTGTGCATAATTCCTTCTTGACCCTTGACCGATGGTTTTGACTTCAAGCTCAAGGCCAAATGGGACTGCAACCAAGCATTTTGAGTAATGGGATTGTTTCTGTGGTTTGAACACAGAAACATTGGTGATTCTGCTATCCAGGTGCTGGTCTGTGGTCTCACACAGATCTTCCTAAGGCTTGGGCTCTACCAAGGGGTTTCACAAGTTCCTACTTGAATCCTGAGGTTTCTGTAGAGAGATTTTTGTCTGTGGATGAGTGCACAATTTCTATCGTTGTTGGGTGATATGAGAGGGTTACATTCTATTCCATCATCTTTCTGAGCAAACGCTTATATTTTTATTCTAAGACTGTCATGTGGCCGGGCTCGGTGGCTCAGCCTGTAATCCCGTGCCTTTGGGAGACTGAGGTGAATGGATTGCCTGAGCCCATGAGTTCGAGACCCGCCTGGGCAGCGAGACCTCATCTCTACAATAAATCAAAAAATCAGCCAGGCGTGGTAGCGCATGCCTGTAATTCCGGCTACTTGGAAGGCTGAGGCGGAAGGATCGCTAGAGCCCTGCAGGCGAGGCTGCAGTGGCCGGGAGTGGCCACTGCTCTCCAGTCTGAGCGACTGAGTGAGAGTCCAACTCAAAAAAAAAAAAGACTATCATGTGTGTATTGCGAACATAAGTGAATATAAAATTGCATTGATTCATTGGGAGCTAGGATTTTCTGTGTAGGAGAAAAGAGAAGTGAGATGGATAAATAAAAACCATAGTGCTGAACTTGAAATGAAAGCATAAACATGAGCTTATTATGATTTTTTTTTAAAACCCACAGCCTTTTTTCTGTTTGCCTTCTTAAACAGCCTACAAACCAGGACTAACTGATTATGGTTTCCATATCACATTTTCCACTGCAAGGGACTAATGGTCCTCAGAGAAATGGCTACTTTCTAGTGTAAGGCAAGAAGTTTCTGCAAGAGCCTTGAACAATCTTCCATTAGAAATAATGGAGTCCTCGGTGACAGAGGCATATCTAAAGATTCAGGGGCGGCTGACTTGAAAAGGATCTTACTGTCACAGACGGGACTATCTGAGCCTCAAGAAAAACAACTATGATAGATTCAAGTATTTCAAATAAGTTGAATTTCAAGAGCATACAATTATGCAAGAAAACTACTTTCCACTTGTGGAATATGCCATAAAAACCATCCGGTGTCTTGAGAATCAGTAAATAAATGGAGACAATGAAATATTTATTCTTTGGTTATCTCAAGGTATTAAGATAGCTATTGAGAAGAATGTCTCTTTTTAGAAATATCCCAACAAATAGCCAGGTGCAGTGGCTCATGCTTGTAATCCCAACACTTTGTAAGGCTAACACAAGAGAATTGCTTAAGCCCAGGAGTTCTAGACCAGCCTTGGTCAACACAGCAAGACCTCATTTCTACAAAAAACAAAAATATTAGCCAGACCTGTGGTCCCAGCTACTCAGGAGGCTAAGACTGAAGGATCATCTGAGCCCAGGAGTTCAAGTGCAGTGAGCCATGGTCGTGCCACTGCTCTCTAGCCTGGGCGACAGAGTGGGACTCTGAATCAGAAAGAAAGAAAGAAAGAAAGTGGGAAGGAGGAAAGTAAGATTCCAACAAGTAACTGAAGAATACTTTTAATACTTTTTTTAGTATAATACTTTTTTCTCACCCCTAGGACACTTTTCGTAAGGTGTGGCCCAGGGACACCTTGAGGTCCCTGACACCCTTTCAGAGGGCCCACAGGTCTCAATATTTTTTATAACCACATTAATATTTTTTTTTAACTTTTTCATTCTATTCTTCTCATGGGTTGCACTGTTCTTCATAGGCTAC
>NW_007253124.1:19602-37387 GCF_000164805.1 Carlito syrichta
CTCTGTCTAGTGCAGAAGCCATTTATTGAAAGTTACAGCAGGTATTTATCCCCAAATTTTACACAGACAGTCTCACAAGTCTTTCACGTGAGCACAAAGCCAGGTGCAGGAGGGGCATCCCCGACCCACCAGATGTTTTCTCAGGTATGAGGAGGGACACACCCCAAAATTGTCTTATTGTTTCCTTCGCTAGTTAATGTTTCTCAAAAGCAGTGCAACAATCCCTACTAGCATCATGATGTTCTGATAATCAATAATTTCTAAAGCTCATGTGCACACAACACCCATGATGACTAACAAATTTTATTACCTTTCTATTCTATGCTAATACTACTTACACAATGCTACAGAAGCTTAAGCCAACTACTAAAGAATGTGGCCCAGTCCAAAGATCACGCTGGGCTCTACAGGATGTGGCCCAGTCCAAAGTTCACAGTGGGCCACTTTTTGGAACAATAGATTACAATCTTTTAACAAAATGGCTATTCTAAAGTCCTATATATCTATCCTAATTTCTATGAAAGTTTCTAAATCCTAATCCTAATATATAAAGCTGTTCATCAGCAACAAAGCTTCTAAAAATAAAACCCAAAATATAAACTGTAAATGTACGAAGGCCAAAACCACAATAGTAGAAAATGGAGACAATGATATTTCTAAAGTTAACTGTATTCTTATTAAACCTCAAAATATCATGATTGGTCATGCTTGAACTAATATGATTTCCTGACATTAGCATGATCTATTCTACAATACTTCCTATGAATAAAATAAATTCAATTTCTATAATAGGTAGAAAAGCCCTACACTAACTGTAGCTAAAGCTGTCCTAAAAGAATGCAGCTCAGTCCAAAGTATGCGCTGGGCCCTCAAGAATGTGGCGCAGCCCAAGGTTTGTGCTGGGCCATTTCTGGTAACTCTAAATAATCATCTATACCATCTAAAGCTGAAAAGAGTTCTCCATAAGTATATACTAATTCTACAAATATACTTTTAAATCTTATAAAAAAACTTGTACCATATAAAAGACTCCCAAATGTGACCTGAATTTGAATTATATCTAATAACTAAGCTGAAACCGCAGTTTATGGGAAACAGGAACAATGAGTTTCTAGAGTGAGCCATGCCTGTCACAGTCACAGGGCCTTCAGCTTAGATCAGCAGAGTTCCTTTAGGTTACTTGTGCTACATGGTAAAAGGAGGAGGAAAATGGGGTCAATGGCTCCCGAACACATTCTAGTGGTCTCAGGGTCCACGGCCCTCCCTGATCCCTAATGCTCAGTGGGGCTCCGTGGCCAGCTCCCAACATGTTATTTTTACTGATATGCAATCAGTGTATATTTATGTAAGTTCATAAGTATTTTTGCAATTTGTTATTTTTTACTTCTAAGATGTAAGTATCTAACTACCTATCAAGACATACATTTTATGTAAGCACATACAGGTCTACATAAACAAAATAATTTTTTAGTGTTCGCAATCATTGCTTGATTGTGGTAAACTACACATATGTAAAATTTACCATTTTTGACATTTTTAAGTGTGTAATTCTGTGGCATGAAGTACATTCACATTGTTGTGCCATCCTCAGGAACCCTTATGTTTGTAAAACACATGGTAGGGATGAGACCTGTTAATGTAGGTAAAGAACAGTGACCACCAAATATTATATGCCACCTGTGAAATATACACAGCAGGATAAAACCTGAAACTAATCACACCACAAGTCTATCCATGTACTTATATAGTAAATAAAGAGAACAAAGACACCTGCTAAATGACATCATAGCTATGTCATTAGCAAAATCCACACTGTTGGCAATTTTACAAAAAACAAGATATAATTTCTTCAAATACAAATTCTGGGTACAAATGAGAGGAAAAACCGATAGATTAAAGAGGTTTGTGAGACATATCAACCAACTTCAAGGCATGGACCTTATTCTTATTTCAATTTAGTAAACTGCAAAAACATTCAGGAGACATCTGGGAAAAGTTTGAGTACTGACTAGATATTGAATGATATTAAATAATCTTTAATTTTTAGATGGCATAATGTAATTGTAGTTATATATAAAATCAATCTTTATGTTTTAGAAATACATGTTCAAGCATTATGGATGAAATGAAATAATATCGAACATTTGTTTCAATTATGAGTTGATAATGTTTTCAAAGCTAAAGAACAAATAGTTGTTTTTATACTGTTTTTTCTATTTTTGCATATGTATAATTATTAACTGTAAAGTTGAAAAAGTCAATCTTTACCTGTAGTTTGGTTATCAACTCTATTGCTGCAGTATCACAGCACTTGTGTTCCAGTGAAAGCAATTTCATTTAATAATGACCCCAAAGCACAAGATAGCAATGCTGGCAATATGGATATACAAAAAGGAAGCTGTAAAATGCTTCCTCTAAGTAAAAAGGTGAAAGGTCTAGACTTAAAAATGAAAGATAAAAATTATATGCTGAGTTCCTAAGATCTTTAATAAGGACACATTTTCTAACCATGAAATTGTGAAGAAGGAAAAAAATCTGTGGTCCTTTTACTGCTGTACCTCAAGCTGCAAAAGTTATGGCTACAGTGTATGAAAAGTGCTTAGCAAGATGGAAAAGGCTTTAAATTTGTGGGTTGAAAACATGAACAGAAATGTGCTCCAACTGATAAAAATCAGGGTTGGTACTATCTGTGTTTCTGACATACACTAGGGATCTTGCAGAAAAGGATGAGGACACTGTATTTTTGTATATTGGCAAAAGGCACACAAACACATATACATGCACACACTCTGTCACCCCCAAAATAGTTGGAAAGCACTTGTATTTGGAGCCTGAAAATGTATTTCATAAATCAATTATTCACAGGTTATATTGGCTATGCAGGGGCATAAAATTCTATCACCCTAGATCTTGTTTCCCATCTGGAGTCAGTTTTTCTCCCTGGAGGACATCTGGCAATGTCTGAACATATATTCTGCTGTTGCAACTAAGGACATACTACTGGTATCTAGTGGGTAGAGGCCAGGGATGCTGCTAAGCATCCTCCAATATACAGAATGATCTTCTACAATAAAGAATTATCTGGTTCAAATGTCAATAGTGCAGAAGTGAGACATGACTAAACCAAGAGTTTTTAATATTGAGTGATCACTCATAGAAACAAAGATCTGAGTATCCCATGTTCTCACTCAAGTGAACCTTGATCAACTACCGTAATACTATAAGAAAAGGAATGACAGTGGTGGAAAACTATGCGGGGAGGGGCAGGGAGTGGAAGGGAGGTGGGATTAACAGTAGTCAATATCTGTCTGAGGAAGGGGGAGCACACCTCATCAACAAGGGTACCTGTACAACACATATTTTGTATACCTAACCCTTAACTGTACCCCACAATTTTAAAATAAAAAATATATATGTTAATAAATTTTAAAAACTTAAATGTGCATCAGAATCACCCGGAAGCCTTATTAAACAGATTAGTAGTTCCCACTCCCAGATATTATGATTCAGTAGGTCAGAGGATAAGAGGGCTAAAACTGCCAAATGCTATTGCTGCAGCTCATTTGTAGTTCACATTCCAAGAACATAGACTCACCAGGGCCCAGGACTATACCTGAGATGCAGTCAAAGATACAGCAATATGACTATTTTATAAAATGACTATTCTATAAGACAGGGTTGAGTTTAATGCATTCTGGAGAAGTAACCAGCTATGGTAATAGAGGGGAAAGAAAGTTGTGTTTTCACACATTTACTACACTTCTCAAGTTCTCAACACCATATTGAACTTTATGGTCAGGAAAAATTTGATAATTTCCAGGCAAAAGAATTGCTTGTAGTACCCCTGCTTCTCCAAAATTACCGGTCTGTTTGCTCTAATCTCCCCTCTTAAATCCAATAAAAAGTTATACTCAAATACCACTACCCCTGCTTATTTGATCAAAATGGAATTGGATGTTTTCAAATGGACTGTTCCAGAAAACTATGAAATAAGCAGAAATGAATAAAAGTAATTGTAAATAAAAGTTATAAATGATTTGATACAGCATAGATATCAAGGACCCTGGGGACAGAAACAGCCCTCAAAATTCTTTTCTCTAGAGTATATCATAATACACCTGAACTACTGTGTCTCACCCACCCTGATCTCAGTCATTCTCACAGGAAAAATTAGAAACAGAATCCCATTTCAAAGACTCTCTGAAGCTAGACTATAGAGCAAAGGTAAGAGCAAAGGAACTATCTCCAGAGAAGTTCAGAGCAGACACGTGGAAAGTATACTAATTGTTGGCTAATTGTAAAATATTTTAGTGAGAAGAGGAAGATCTAAAATGTCTACTAAAGAGAAAAAAAGGAAGGAAGCAGATGACTCTGAAAGACCATTAACTTGACAGTTATAGCAACTCGATGGTTTTTACTGAGATAATGCAAATGCAGATAAGAGAGCTACAGGGATCCAAAAACAAGGAACACTGCTCTCAAGAAGCTTACATGGAGAAGGGGAAGAAAAACAAAAATAATCATAATGCTAAAGGTAAAGTAGATCCTTGCAGGGTTTCTCCCAAGATGGCACTAGGAAGGGTTTCCAGGAGGAAGAAGCATCTCAACTGGACCTTGAGGGTCAGAGAGTCATCCAGGTAGAGAAAGAGAAATTACATCCAAAAGACTCTGTGTCTCTACAAATACACTTATCCCAGAGTAATTATATTTATCTTACTTTGACAAATAATATTTAATCAGAAGCAGAAAATTTAAATTGGAAGCCAAAGAGAAGACACCACTAAGTTGAACATATATTTTATTATTTCTGAGAAACATTCTTTCTCACATTTAAACATACATGTAAGAAAGGTGGATCAAACTGTTGATACAGTCTCATAATAAATTCATAGTTTCAAGTAAGTTTTATCCCAGTGTTTTAGCTATTATTAAATAACTATCTTAGCAGAAAAAAAGGAAAGAATACCAATGTTTGGGTAATTGATAAATATTTTAGTGAGAAGAGGAAGATCTAAAATGTCCACTAAAGGAAAAAAGGAAGGAGATGACTCTGAAAGAAGATCATTAACTTGGCAGTTGTATTGCTTAAGTTATGATATCTTAAAATCTATAGGAACTCTGATTTAATTGAATATGATGAGCATTTTAAGAAATATGATGAGACTGACTCCTGGGCTGACATCTTGGGATTCTTAGCTTCTTGGAACTTATTCCAGATGGAAGGAGATATGATGAGGGCTCATGGGATATGCTGATAAGGTTTGTTAAAAACACAGGAAAAAAGGAGTTCTACATAAAAGATTTGTACACCCATGCTCACAGCAAAATTGTTAACATTATCTAAAGGTGTAAGCAGCCCACATGTCCATAGATGGATGAATGAATGAATAAAATGTGTTGTAAACCAACAATGGAATATTGTTCACATGAAAAAATGAAGAAAAAATCCTGTTACATGCTCCAGGGTGGATGAACCTTGAGGACATTATGCTAAGTGAAGTAGTCAAGAACAAAAAGACAAATGCTGTATGATTCCACTTAGATGAGGTACATAGAATAGTCAAATTCATAGAGGCAGAAAGTAGAGTGATCCTAGTCTGAGCCTGGGTGGGAGGAGAAGGAAATGGAAACTGCTGTTTAGTAGAAATCGTATCAGTTTTGCAAGAGGAAAGCGTTCTGGTGATCGCCTCCACAGCAATGTGAATGCATTTACCACCACTGAACTGTATACTTTAAAAAGGCAGAGATAACAAACATGTGTATTTTAACAGAATTTGTAAAAATCTGGAGATAGGATTGGAGAAGAGTCTGAAGGAGAGACTGAGGATAAACTAATTAAATAGATAAAACGATAACAAGGAGTGGGAAAGTAGACAGAAAAGAAAGATTAAAAAAAAGAAAAGAAAAACACAACTCACCGGCGCCTCATATACCATAATGCAAGGCATGGCAAAAGGATCAAGAAAGGCACTATTATTGCCAAAATGATCAAACCAATGGAGGTGGAAGATCCTGGCAATTGGGAGAGGAAAAAAGGCTGTCACGTTATATCTGATATGCTGGATCCCTGGTGGTCTTCCTTTGACCACCTGGGTTTCAACCCACCATTTACATGCTTCCAGTGGATGGTTATCTTCAACCTCTGTCATACTCTTGAACACCATTTGCCCATCCTTTGAGTCCTCTAACCTGACCCCACACAATCTACGGGTCCTTCATTATATATCTCCTATATCTTGGATCATTTATTCTTATTCTAATCGGGATTGGGGTCCCAGAAATCTCTCTCTCTCTCTCTCTCTCTCTCTCTCTCTCTCTCTCTCACACACACACACACACACACACACACACACACACACACACACACACACATACACACACACACATCTGTCGAGCCCCATCCTTCCTCAGTGACAACTCCACGCCTGAAGACCACCTTGTTCCACTTCCAGCCTGGGCCCCAGATCTTTCTCACCCAAGTAGAGGATGATGTCCTGGCTGCCTCCACATCCAGGGTTGCTTGGAGATACCACGTCTCATCGGCATTGGGCAGGATGTCCCCTTGCTGAGTGCTGATTACACCTGCTCACCCCGCATCCACATCAACCACAGGGGCTTTGGGCAGAATCCTGAGATGTGGCATACCAGCAGCAGACGGTCAGGCCCAGGACTAGGGCCACTGCACAGCCTGGCCTCAGGCTTCACCAAGACAAGAAGGAGCAGAGACGGTGTATCATATTATGACTCGAATTCAGAACTTAGGGACTCAGAAACCCACAACTTTGGACAGTGACCCCTTCCACTGAGAAGCAGTTAACTTGTCTCTGAGAAGCAGTTAACTTGTTGATTAAACCCCTGTCCTTCTTGGATACCAGACGTGGTGGGAAGTGAAACAGAGCAGGACTCACCTTGCCTTTGTAGATCTGCCTTTCCTGCATCCTGGATGCCTAGAAGATACTGGGGGCAGGTTTCATAGAGGAGCTTTTTTCCAACATCTATGATACCTTTATATTGCATGACTAATTTGCAGAGTTTCTGTGCCCTGCTGCCACTTTCTGGGGCAGGCACACATGACATATTCTCAATACTCAGGAAATCCAATCCTCCTAAAGCTCTCCTGAAGAAGCTTGCTATGGCACCCTCAAAACGTAGCTCACAACTTGTTCTCCCCTGGATCTCAGAGGAGTCTAGGTAGAAGGAAAACAGAGAGCAAGTTAATAAACACAATTAGGGAAAAAAAGCATGAGAACAGGATTTTAGATTTTGACAGGGATAGAGTTCTTAGAATTGAAATGGTGAGCCCCAAGCCAATTACAACATTTAGAAGTTTTCTGAAAGAAAAACATTGGGGAAGGAGTGAGTTTCATGAAGGCAAAGATGTGTGGTGATGGTGTTGGTGAGTAAGAGGGAAGAGGAGAAGTGGAGTGTGATGCAGTCAGGAGTGCAGCACCCAGAGTGAGCTGAAGTACCCCAGAGAGACGAGGGCACAGGGAAGAGACAATTAAAGAGAAAGATTAGAGTAGGAAGCCACACTGTAGTTACTGAGGCACAGGGTGGGAACAGTAAGGGCCCTTGAGGAGAAGTTTCATGCAAGACAAACCAGGAGTTTGTTTTAAAATGAGAGGCTGGTCTTGTCAAAGTAGAGTGCAGAGGCAAAAGTCTGAAATACCTTGTAGAGGTATGGAACACAAGGAAGATACTACTCTAGAAAGGAATGTGCAAGCAGTTGGGTAAAGAAGAAAAAAAGGGAGAAGGAATGGAGAAATTAGCAGCTTGCAAAAAGTGACCCAAAAAAGTCACTAAGAATCTTTCCAGCTGGGAGACTGGACTCACATTCTATCTGGTATTCATTGGCATGTACTGTACTTCTCAAATGTATTCAAAGAGGTAGATTCGGAATATCTCAATCAACTCATCAACCTCCTTGTCACTGAAGTTGCCCTTAGACCAGGACTTCAGGAATGTGGGATTGCCTGAGTCACTATCCCAGTCATGAATCTGCAAATCATCCAACCAGGCTGATCCTTGATTTTGTGCCCAGGTGCTTTGAAAAAGGATATGATCTGGATGAGATGGAAAGAGATCGGTTTCTGGAATGCTATCAAGAGAAGAGGAGAAAGATGGTGACAAGAATGGGGAAAGCAAGAGGGAACAAGAAAGAATAGAAATGGAAGCAACTTAGAGAAAAAGAATCTAGAGTCTCAAGAACACACAAAGCCTGACACATTTGACTGCCCCAGGGCTTCAGGCCCCAGCCCCAAACCCAGGATGGTGGAAAAGGACTGGACATAAGAGGGCCCAGATCCTTAGTGTCCGCATACACCTGGGTAATTCAGCCTGCTTTCAACCAGACCCTGCACCAGTGCTGGGAGCTGCCAGAGAGACTCTTACCATTCTCACTGTCACTGCCTGGAAAGAGAACTGCTAACAATTGAAATGGCAGAACCAGCATTTCACTGGGAGATACAACTTCTGACTTGCAGAGCTGGTATTTGATCTCTGATTTCAGCGAATGTTTTCTCCTCCATGCTTTGTGGTGACTTCCTCTCTCTCCCAACTGACAAATCTCTTCCTTATCCAATCTGTACTTCAGATAAAAATGTGTTCCCACCTCCTGAGCCTCCTACCTCGCTTCTCATTTCCCTCCAGCCCTGACTTCTAGACTTTCCCTTGGCTCCCTGACTTCTAGCTGCTCTCTCTCTCTCTCTCTCTCTCTCTCTCTCTCTTTCCTTAGCTCCCTTCAGACCAAATTGGAAAAGTCCCTGTATGATTCTGTCAGGTCATTCCAACTTCCTTAGCCTTTATTCCCACATCTATAACAAACGAGGGTCCTATGGAATACTTGCTCAGTTACCAGTCACCTTTAACATAGAAAGATGTTTTGGTTTATCCACACAACTCAGCCTTCCTCCTTTCCCACTGCCATCTTTGGTCCTCTGTCGTTGCCCCTTCCCAATGTTCTCAGCATCTCCTCTTTCTTATATTGCCCTCCTTGCCTGATATCTTTTATATTCTAACCTCGATGGGTGTTGAAATTCACTTACATGAGAGCAAAGTATTTAAAACATTGCCTCAGCCAGGCTCAGTGGCTCAGCCTGTAATTCCAGCACTTTGGGAGGCCAAGGAGAATGGATTGCCTGAGCTCGCGTGTTCGAGACTTGCCTAGGCAACCTGGCAAGACCTCGTCACTGCAATAAATAAAAAAATATTAGCTGGGCATGGTAGCATGAGCCTGTAGTTCAGGCTCCTTGGAAGGCTGAGGCGTAAGGATCGCCGAAGCCCAGCAGGTTGAGGCTGCGGTGGCTGGGAGTGTGCCACTGCACTCCAGTCTGGGCGACAGAGTGAGACTCCAACTCAAAAAAAATAGATAGATAGATAGATAGATAGATAGATAGATAGATAGATAGATAGATAGATAGATAAAACATTGCCTTTACTATGGAACTACAGATCCAAATCCCAGAATCAAATATAATACATGCTGCAGTTTATAATCCAATCAAAATCATCTCACACCATAGCGATTTTTAGGGGAAATAAATGGCACTTACTGCTGGTATATGACCTTATCTTCAGTAGCCCCTGGCCTTTGGAATGTTGACTAATAAACCTTCACGGGATAAGCAGAACACTAGAAGCTATGCTAATGCTTGTCTCCAGCCTAAGTCAAAGATAGAACTTTTTGGATAAGATTCTACATGTTGCAAAGCCTTCTCCTTTTGCAATATCTCACAACTTCTGTCTACATTTAGGCCTTCCCATCACCATCTTATCACCACATAAGGCATTAACAGTAGAGCCAAGAGGCTGTCATTTTTTTACACCAAAATTTCAGAAATGTTTATTCTAAGATGTCATCCCCTACCTTCTTTTTGCATGCCCTTATCAAGTTTTAAGAATAATGTTTTGATTCGCTACAATCACAAAAAAATTTTACAAATTTGCATAGAGCTACATGTTATGCAAAAATGTAGTGGCAAAGAAGTCCAAGGGTGAGAGATTTTCTTTAGCTGATTCAATTATGTAAATATAAAATGCAAAATGAGCAATTTGGCATTCTCTATTTTTGGAAAAAAATGGTTCACAACATTAATAAAAGTAGATTTCCTTCATGATTATTACTACCTAATGGATAATTCTAGAATAACTCTACAAATTTCAAATATGTAAATATTAATAGTATTTCCAGACTCTAACACATAATAGAATGAAAACTACATTTTTGGTAACAGTTATAGAAAACAGAAGAGACTTAACATTGGCTGTCATTGACTTGAACACTATTTTTTTTCTTAAAGTTTTTATTTTTGGAACAACACTATCTGCAGAGTACAGGGAAGTTGTAGGCCAACAATTTTTCCCTTAAAATGGGTGAGTTCTTGTAAGACTTCTAAAATTGAATTGATACAAACTAAAGCTCAAATATAGCTTACATTTTAAAATAATCCAAAAGAGTTGGTAGAGCAGAAGACTGTCACACACTGGTCCCACACTTATCACATTTTTCAACAGGCTAAGCCTAAAATATTAGAACAATAATTCAGTCAAAATCATGTTACCAGAAGAGAGTACTTAGTGTTGCCAAAGACCATGTTAGAAATTGAGTTGTGCCTGAGGAAAGGAAGATAGACAGAGATTTGGGATTAAGCTTCAATAGAATGTCAGCAAGTCTGTGCCAAATAAGTGCAGAATATCAACCTAAATTACAAACAGAAGGAGAGGTTCTCTAAAAACCAAGATATCTGTTTAGGAATAGAACCTTGAAATGGGAATATATGTGCCATAGTAAACCACGGGCATATTTAGGAAGACAAGAGAAAACAAAGATTTCTGAACAAAAAACTAAGAAGGATTACACATTTGTTTTCAAATAATTAATTTTGACTACAAAGATCAACAAAAGGGGTGCCACCTGTTAGATTACAGACAGGCAGTTGCTGGTGGGGCAGATGTCTTTCCAGAATGATCTCTATGTGTACTTTTATGTTGGCCTTTGTTCAAGGGTGTGGTTTTCTTCAGAGTATTTTGTGAGAGTTTTGTATGCTTATTAAGCCTACAAACATGAGAACTCTTTCTGCATGTATTTCCCTGGTTCTGTCTGCTTCTTTTCTTTCTTCCTTTAAACATTAATGACTCCATTTTGATTTTGACAACTTTCAGAAGAAGATGATCATCAATTTAAACTCAGTAAATAAAATCTCCAAACAAAATGAGGATTTTGAAACTATTCAAATATATTTGAGAGAAAAATTCACTGTTAATGTTTGAAAGGTTAAGAAATGAGCCTGTTTTGAAAGTTAGTCTTTCCCACACACTGTATCCAGTGTCTCATATTCTCCTTCCGTTGCTGTTTCAAAAGTACAGAAACTGATCACAGAAACAAAGAACAGAGTACCATATGTTCTCACTCCTAAGTGGACCTTGGGCAATTATAATACTATAAGAAAGGGATTGGCAGTAGTGGGAAATTGTCAGGGGAGTGGGGATGGGATTGGCAGTTGAGGGAAACTGCTACAGGAGGGAGGGGCACACCTTATCAACAAGAGTACCTGCATAATCTACATTTGTGTACCTAACCCTGAATTGTACCCCACATCTTTATAATAAAAAAGCATAGTAGATTTTTAAACTTTTATTTCTATTTTTATTTTTTAGTTGGAGTCTCACTCTGTCACCCATACTGGATGGCATTGGCCGCTCCCGGCCACTGCAGCCTTGACCTGCTGGGCTCCGGCAATCCTTCCACCTCAGCCGTCCGAGTAGCCAGAATTACAGGTAAGCGCTACCAGACTCGGCTGATTTTTTTATTTTTATTGTAGAGATGAGGTCTTGCCAAGTTGCCCAGGTGGGTCTTGAACATGCGAGCTCAGGCAATCCACTCACCTCAGCCTCCCAAAGTGCGGGGTACCAGGCTGAGCCACTGAGCCCGGCTTGATTTTTTTTAAGTACAGAAACTGTCATGGCAGTGTCTCTGATGTCTCCATTCTCTACTATAACTTGGATCTTTCAATCCTATGGCATGGATGCTATTTCCACTGTGTCTTAGTGTCATTGCTACCTGGCATATGAAACTTGTCTTCTATACACAGAATTTCCCTAGTCACAATAGCTGTTTCAATTAAAAGTCATCATTTGCACATTTTAAATCAGGTTTTTATTGATCCTTCTAACCTATGTCCTCCTATAAGCCTAGAGGCCGTGTATGCTTCTGATACACTCCTCAGATATAGATTGAATAATCTTACTTATACTGGAATCTTTAAATGATTCAAGTATTGAATACTGAACATTTTTAGTTTATTATAGTCCCATCTGTATATTTTTGTTTTCATTTTTTGCCTGTGGTTTTGAAGTTCAACCATAAAATTTTTACTTAGACCAATGTGTTGAGCATTTCTCCTATGTTTTCCTCTAGTACTTTCATAATGTTGGAACTTATGCTTATGTTTAATACATTTGAACTTATTTTTTTAATTTATTGAGAGATAAGGGTCTAGTTACATTTTTATGTATATGGACATTCAGTTTTCCCAGCACCTTTTATTGAAGAGACTGTTTTTTCCCCAGTGTACATTCTTGTCAACTTTGTCAAATTAATGCATAAGTCTGTCCCAGTGTTCTCTATTCTGTTTCATTAGTCTATGTGTCTGTTTTAATACCAATCCCATGTTGTTTGCTTACCATAGCTTTTTAGTATATTTTGAAGTTAAGTAGCATGATGCCTCTAGCTTTGTTTTTTGGTTTTTTTTGCTCAGAATTGCTTTGCTTGTTGGTGTTTTTGTGGTTCTGCATATATTTTAGGATTTTTTAAAAAACTCTGAGAAGAATGTTATTTGTATCTTGATAGAGAATGCATTGAATCTGTAGAATTATTTGAGTAATATGTTAATTAATATTAATTATATATTAAGTAATATTAATTATTTTGATCCATCAGTATATCTTTCAGTTCATTTGTGTCCTCAATTTTTCACCAACGTTTTTAGTTTTATTGTAAAAAATCTGTCACCTTTTTGGTAAGATTTATTCTTTTAAAAAAATAAGTATTGTAAATTGGAATGCTTTTTTGACTTCCTTTACAGTTAAGTTCGTTCATTATTGGTATATAGAAATGCTACTAATTTTTCAATGTTGATTTTGTTTCCTACAACTTTACTGAATTTTTCTTTCAGCTTTATGAATTCTTTTGATGGAGTTTTTAGGTTTTTCTGTATATAAATTATGATGTCTATAAAGACAGTTTGATTTCCTCTCTTCTAATTTAGATGCTGTTTTTTTTTTCATGACTTATTGCTCATACAAATATTTCCAGTACTCTGTTGAATAAGAGTGGAAACGTGGGCACGCTTATCTTGTCTACTATTTAGATGAAAGACTTTCAGCTTTCTCACATTCAGTATGACGTTAGCTGTGGGCTTGTCAAATATGATGTTTATAATGTTAAGTTGTCATGTTACCTGTATGCCTAATTGGCTTAGAGGTATTTGTTTTTTTATCATGAAGGGTTACTATATTTTATCAAATGATTTTCTGCATCTATTGAAATAATCATATGCTTTTTGTTTTTCCTTTTGTTGATGTCATGCATCACTTTTTTATTTGTATATATTGAGCCATGTTTACCTCTCTCAGATAAATCCCTTGGCTAATACACTTGATTGTGGTATATTTTTACAAATGTGTTGTTGGATTTTGTTTCCTACTATTTTGTTGAAGGGTTTGGCATGCATGGTATGTTCGCCTGTGATATTGGCCTGATATTTTTTTCCTTTTGATATCTGTCCCTAGTTTTATTCCATTGTGCTCTGAGAAGATACCTGAAATGATATTGATTTTTTTAATTGTTGAAACTTATTTTGTGGCCTGATATGTGGTTTATTCTGAAGATTGCTGATGAGAAAAATGTGATTCTGCATTCATTTGATAAAATGATCTGTAAGTGTTTTTAGGTTCATTTGGTCTACAGCTCAGATCAAGTCCCATGTTTCTTTGTTGAATTTTTGTCTAAGCATTGTTTCTAATGTTAAAAGTGGAGTGATAGAGTCCTCAGCTATTATTGTATTGGGCTCCAGCTCTCTCTTTACCTTTAATAAAGTTTGCTTTATATATTTGGGTGCCTCAGTGTTGGGTTTGTATATATTTAGATTTATTATATGCTCTTGCTGAATTGCTCTCTTTTTAATTACATAGTGAACTTCTTTGCCTCTTTTTGTTTTTTTATTCAAAGTTTATTTTCTCTGATATAACCACACCTGCAACCTATATGTTTTTGGTTTAATTTTGTGTGAAATATTTTTTTATACCTACACTTTCAGTCTAGAGTATCTTTACAGGTAAAGTGAGCTCCTTATAGGCAGGATATAGCTGGGTCTTTTTTTAAAAAATCATTCATTCACTCAGTCAATATATTTTAACTGGGGGATTCAAACCATTTACATTCAATGTAATGTTGATAGGAGAAGATTGCTCTTAATATTTTGAAATTATTTAATTATTGCTTTCCATGTCATTTGATTCTTTCTTTCTCCTCTATTGTTTACCTTTACATTTTGGTAGTTTTTTTTGTAGTGATGACTTTTGACTACTTTCTCGTTCTCATTTGTGTATCTGCTCTTCCAGTGAGATTTATACTTTCAAATGTTTTCATGGTAGTATACATTGTCTTTTTGCTTATAGGCATATGACTCCCTTAACCATTTCCTGCAGTGTCAATCTAATGGTGATGAATTTCCTCAGTTTTTGTCTTGGAAAGATGTATCTCTCCTTCATTTTTGAAGGACAGCTTTTCTGAGTATAATATTCTTCATTGCATTTTTTCATCACTTTGAATATAGCATATCATTTTCTCCAAGCCTGTAATGTTTGTGATGAAAATATGGGATACTTCACTGAGTTACATGGTCATTCTTACACAGAGACCATTCTAATCTTCACTGTGTTGTCCCATTCTTAGTATATGTGCTGCTGAAATAAGCAACAGTTGTGAATATTCTATTTAGTATTTTGACTCTATATTCATTGAATTCTTATACTACCCTGATCAGGTATTGGTATTAATAATTATTTGGGAGTTCTGGTAAGATGGCAATGGCATAGGTGGAATTGTGAGATTCTCTGAATATGAGTTCCAAAAAAGACTCTTACATTCCTTCCCCCAGCTGCCCACTGCCAGCTACAGTGGTCCAAGGCCTGGGGAACCTCGGTCCCATGCATTGCCGGATATTGCAGCCTGTGGCTGCTGCTGCTCCACTATATGTAACCCCCGCCCACGTAGAGTCTCAGGTCTTAGCTCCCTCCCTGGCTGCATGATCTTGCTCAGCACCCAGCACCAAGCTGTCAGTCACCCAGGGAGGCTCTGGGTGCCTGCCCCTCAGAGATACCGGTTCCATTTATGGCTGAAGTACCCTGTGAGGGGCCCAGGGCAACTCTCGCCACTTACTGCCTACCCTTTGGAGCTCTGGAGCTCTGGGCCCACCCTGGCTGAGGCACCCCACTTGCGATGCAATGCTTGTGTGGGAACAGCATATCTTAAGGAGGTGCTGATCGGAGGCTCTCAGCTACAGAGGAGGAAACTCCTGACTCCCTCCTCCCCCGAGGGTGCTGGTGGCACTCCGGATCCAGTGTCCACCTGTACAGCTGATTCCTAGTGCCTCACACACCACCACAGCCCATCATAATGGATCACCCAGGGCCCCAGACAAGTGGAGAGAAAGGATCCGTGAAAGAGGAGCTGCCATCTCAGTCATTCTCTAGGCAGAGATTTGCATTGCCCTGCCCACCTATGAACAGCCAACACCTTGGTTCCTAAGGTAATGTCGCTAAACAGGAGACAAATCCCCTCCCCTATGCTGAATCAGACACAGGTAACTAAGCATTGCAGACCTCCCAGACAGCAGGTTAAAAGAACAAACCCAAGCTGTGAGTAAATCTAGATGCCTGAAATGAAAGCAAAGGGGACAGGCTGGAGAACAGAGCTGAAGAGACTTTAGACACTCAAGAAAGATTCCAGAGCTAGTCTGATTTCTTATTTTGACTTTTGATTTTATCATTTTTACTGTTTGTTTTGCTCACTTTGTTTGCTTTTTGACTTACAATATCTGTGTTGGGGAAAACACATCAAAAGGAATGATATTATTGGTCTGTCCTTGTGGAACTACCGGTATTCTTTAGGGAATTTGGCTTGCATGTCTTTTTCACTACTCTCTGGCCTTGTGTCTCTTTTTCACCTGTTAGTTGGTATGTATGACTGCTTTCCCTCTCACTCTTCTCTCTTTCTAACTTCCTATTGACCCCCACCTTCCTCCATTATTTTCCTCTTTCGTACCTCCTTTTGTTCCAGGGACCAAACCTACATCCCACAGCACAGATAGATTGTAAGGCAGTGGGAAATAGGCTCCAGTGTGCCCATACACCTGTTATTGGATGCTGGCATCAGCAGATAGATTCTGAATCACAGCTTCCCCCTCAATTAAATTTCAAAACTGCAAAAAGTACAGCCTGCAGCCCACACTCCAGCCTTAAAAGTGAACAAAGCCAGAGGACCCTCATAAGGAAGAACAGGAGATTGCACAAGTGAAGCAAAAGCAACTCCACCTTCCCTGAAAAACAGAATTAAAGAGGGGAGGGAAAGGGGGAGAGAGAAAAAAATCTACACAAATGAAGAAAAACCAAAAGAAGGATTTGGGTCTCCCCAGACCCCTGGGAGGGCAAACACTGAGAAAACTGACTTTGGAATGCAAACAATGAAGAGCCCCCAGAATGACTGGTCTCAAACTACAAACCTGGATATCAATACATTAATGGAGAGATTTAAAAGAATTGAGGAGAGACAAGAAGAAACTAGGAAGGAGCTGATAACTGAGATAACAGTAATAAAGAATACTGTGAATGAAATAAATAACAAACTGATGAGCATGGAAAACAGAATGAGACAAGCAGAAGAAAGAAACACAGACCTTGAGGACCAAAATATGGAATTAAACTGAACTGTTGAAAACACAGAAAACAAGCTCAAAAAGACAAAACAAAACCTTCAAAAGATGAGCAATTACTTTAAAAGACTGAACCTAAGATTAATTGGCCTTCCTGAGGCAAAAAGAGAGACAGAGACCACACTGAAACAAGCTTTCCATGTGATTATTCAAGAAAATTTCCCTTATCTAATCAGTGATGCAAAAACTCAAACACAAGAGATTCAGAGAACCCCTGCAAGACAACAAATGAGTAGACCAACTCCTAGACACATAATTTGCCTAAACAAAGTAGGTATAAAAGAAAAAAATCCTAAAGGCAGCAAGAGAAAAAGGTCAGATCACCTACCATGGAAGACCAATTAGAATAGCAGCAGATTTATCTACCGAAACCCTGCAGGCTAGGAGAGCTTGGAGATATATCTTCAAAGTCCTAAAAGGTAAACAATTTCAACAAAGAATAACCTACCCAGCAAAGTTAAGCTTCATCAGCGAGGGAGAATTAAAATCTTTCACAGATATGCAATCCCTAAGATCTTATGCTGCCACTATACCACCTCTACATGAAACACTTAAGAAAGTATTAACACAGAAGAAAAGGAAAAAAGAAAAATGTTCTTCACAAGAGTACAGGGAAAAAAATAAAATTCACATGCACCAACCCCAAAACAAAAAGAAACAAAAAAAACCATGTGGAAGAATAACAGCTCTATAAGAACTCTATAATAGGGATCAACTCTCACATTTCAATAATTGGCCTGAATGTGAACGGACTAAATGCACCACTGAAGAGACATAGAATGGCAAAGTGGATA
>NW_007253124.1:37465-39495 GCF_000164805.1 Carlito syrichta
GGAAAACTAAAGAAAGATATTGACTCTAACACCATCATAACTGGGGACTTTAATACTCCACTCACAACCCTAGACAGATCATCAGGACAAAAATCAACAATGAGATCTGGAACCTCAATGTGACTCTTGACCAAATAGACTTAATTGATATCCACAGAACACTCCACCCAATGACCACAGAATATGCATTCTACTCAGCACTGCATGGAACATACTCTAAGATCGACCACATACTTGGCCATAAATCAAGCATAAAAAAATTTCAAAAGATCGAAATTTTGTCATGCACCTTCTCAGACCACAGTGGAATAAAAATAAACATCAATACCAACTATCTCCCCCCCAAGCCCACAAAGACATGGAAACTAAGCAGGATGATGCTAAACAACTCCTGGGTAAACAATGAAATCAAAACAGAGATTAAAAGATACCTGGAAACAAATAAAAATGAAGAGACATCTTACCAAAATCTCTGGGATGCCATGAAAGCTGTAGTAAAAGGAGAATTCATATCCCTACAAATGCACATGAAGAAAATGGAAGGATCACAAATCAACAGCCTAATAGGTCACCTTAGGAAGCTGGAAAAGAAAGACCACCAAAACCCTAAGTGCAGCAGAAGAAATCAGATCACCAAAATAAAAGCCCAAATCTGGGACATAGAAAACAAAAAGATAATACAAAAAAAAAAATCAATGAAACAAAAAGCTGGTTCTTTGAAAGGATAAACAAGATTGATGGTCCCTTAGCTAGATTGATCAAGACAAAAAGACAAAATGCCCAAATAAATACAATCAGAAACACAAAAGATGAAGTTGCATCTGATCCTGAAGAAATACAAAAGATCATTAGAGACTACTATGTACACCTGTATGGAAACAAACTGGAAAACCTTAAGGAAATGGAAGACTTTCTGATATCACACAACCTGTCTAGGATGAAACAAGAAGAAATTGAGACTCTAAATAGAGCAATAACAATCAAGGAAATTGACTATGCAATAGGAAAACTACCTACAAAAAAAAAAAGTCCTTGACCAGATGGCTTTCCAGCAGAATTCTATAAGATATTTAAGGAGGAGCTGATACCAATCCTACTGAAAGTATTCCAGGTGATTGAAAAAAATGGAATCCCCCCCCCAAATCATTCCATGAAGCCAATATCATATTGATACCCAAGCCAGATAAAGACCCAACAAAGAATGATTATTCCAGGCCAATATCTTTGATGAATATAGATGCCAAAATTCTCAACAAGATCCTAACAAACCGGAATCAACAACACATCTCAAAAATCCTCCATCATGAGCAAATAGACTTCATCCCTGGGATGCAAGCCTGGTTCAATATTTGCAAGACAATAAATGTAATTAAATACGTCAACAGACGTCAGAACAAAAACCACATGATTATATCATTAGATGCAGAAAAAGTTTTTGATAAAATCCAGATCCCCTTCCTTATAAAAACCCTCAAACACCTAGGCATATATGGAACATACCTCAAAATAGTAAAAGCCACCTATGAGAAACCCACAGCTAGCATACTCCTAAACAGACAAAAATTGGAACCATTTCCTCTGAAAACTGGAACAACACAAGGATGTCCACTTTCTCGCCTCTGTTCAATATAGTAATGGAAGTCCTAGTTGGAGCAATCAGAAAAGAGAAGGCTATCAGGGGTATCCAAATAGGAAAAAGAAAGTCAAGTAATCCCTCTGTGCTGATGACAAGATTGTGTACCTTGAAAACCCAAGAGAATATGTCAAAAGCCTCCTTACATTGATAAAGGACTTTGGCAAGATCTGAAGGTATAAATAAATGTGCAAAGACAATCGTATTTCTTTACACCAATAATAAACAAACAGAAACCCAATAAAAAACACCAACCCATTCACAATAGCCCCCCCAAATGAAATACCTTCACATCTTCCTAACCAGTGATGTGAAAGACCTTTATAATGAAAACTATAAAACACTGCTCAAAGAAATCAAAGATGACACAAACAAGTGGAAAAATATCCCATGGTCA
>NW_007253124.1:39515-49306 GCF_000164805.1 Carlito syrichta
CAAGACAAGGATGCCCACTTCCACCCCTCCTTTTCAACACAGTTTTGGAAGTCCTAGCTAAAGCAATCAGACAAGAGAAGGAGATCAGGGGTATTCAAAAAGGAAAAGAGGAAGTCAAGTTATCCCTCTTTGCAGATGACATGATACTATACCTCAAAAACCCAAGAGAATCTGTCAAAAACCTCTTTGCAGATGACATGATGCTATACTTCAAAAACCCAAGAGAATCTGTCAAAAACCTCTTTGCACTAATAAAGGACTTTGGCAAAGTCTCCGGGTATAAAATAAATGTGCAAAAGACAGTTGCATTTCTATACACCAACAATAAACAAACTGAAACCCAAATAAAAAGCACAATCCCATTCACAATAGCCACACACACAAAAAAAATACCTTGGCATCTTCCTAACCAGAGACATGAAAGACCTTTACAACGAAAACTATAAAACACTGCCCAAAGAAATCAAAGATGACACAAACAAGTGGAAAAATATCCCATGGTCATGGATTGGAAGGATCAACATTATAAAGATGTCCATTCTACCTAAGCCAATCTACAGATTTAATGCAATACCCAACAAATTACCAACAATATTCTTCTCAGACCTAGGAAAAACCATACAGGAATTCATATGGAAATACAAATGACCAAGAACAGCCAGAGCAATCCTCAGCAAAAAAAAAAAAAAAAAGGCAGAAAGTATCACACTACCACACTTCAGACTTTACTATAGAGCTACAATAATCAAAACAGCTTGGTATTGGTACAGGAACAGGCATATAGACCAATGGAATAGAATTGAGATTCCAGAAGCAAAACCTCAATTTCCCAACCACCTCATCTTCAACAAAGCCTCCACCACCCACCACTGGGGAGAGGAGAACCTATTCAGTAAATGATGCTGGGAAAATAGGCTGACCACATGCAGAAGACTCAAATAAGACCCATATCTATCCCCATACACAAAAATTAACTCTAAATGGATCAGAGAACTAAATGTAACACCTCAAACCATAAGAACCTTAGAAAATGCAGGACACACCATTATGGAAATTGGAACTGGCATCCAATTCCTGAACAAAACCCGAAACCCACAAGCCATAAGAGATAAGCTAGACAAGTGGAACCTCATTAAACTGACAAGCTTCTGCAAAGTCAAAGAAATCATCAAGAGACCAGGGAGACAGCCCACAGACTGGGAAAAAGTATTTGCCAACTCCAGGTCTGACAAAGCCTTAACATCTTGTATCTACAATCAACTCAAATGTGCTGGAAAGAAAAAAAAACAAAAAACCCCATTATAAAGTGGGTAAAGATATGAACAGACACTTCCCGAAGGAAGACATTCAAGTAGCAAATAGACACAGGAAGAAATGTTTAACCTCACTAATCATCAAGGAGATGCAAATCAAAACTAAACTGAGATACCACCTAACTCCAGCCAGAATGGCCATTATCAATAACTCAAAAAAATAAGTTGCTGGAGAGGGTGTGGTGAAAAGAGAACACTTCTACACTGTTGGTTTGAGTGCAAACTAGTGCAACCTCTGTGGAAAACAGTGTGGTGATTTCTAAAAGCTATAAATATCGACCTCCCATATGACCCCACAATCCCTCTACTGGGAATATACCCCAAAGAACTCAAATCACTCTATGAAAAAGATACCTGCACATGTATGTTTATTGCACCATTGTTCACAATAGCAAGAACCTGGAATTAACCATGCTGTCCATCAAAAGAGAATTGGATATAAAAATGTGGTACAGATTGCCTGAACCCACGTCTTCGAGACCCACCTCAGCAGCAAGACCTCATCTCTACAATAAATCAAAGAATCAGCCAGGCATGGTAGCGCATGTCTATAATTCCAGTTACTTGGAAGGCTGAAGTGGAAGAATCGCCGGAGCCCAGCAGGTCGAGGCTGTGGTGACTGGGAGCGGCCACTGCACTCCAGTCTGGGTGACAGAGTGAGACTCCAACTCAAAAAAAAAGTGGTACATATACATGATGGAATCCTATGCAGCCATAAAAAAGAACAAAATCAAGAATTTTGCAGCAATCTGGATGGAGCTAGAGTCTATAATACTCAGTGACCTCTCACAGGAACAAGATCTGAGTATCACATGTTCTCACTCATATAGTGGACCTTGAACATCTATTGTAATACTATAAGAAAAGGATTGACAGTGGTGGGAAACTATGGTGGGGGGAGGGAGGGGAAGGGAGGTGGGTTTAACAGTAGTAAATATCTGTCTGGGGATGGAAAGACACCCCTTATCAACAAGGGTGCCTGAACGAAACATATTTGTATACCTAACACTTAACTGTACCCCACAATACCAAAATAAAAAATATTGATTAATAAAATAATAATAATTATTATTATTTGGCCTTTTATAATTGGTTGAAAATGCTTTCTCTGGTTGTATTCTCAGGAGGGTTTTTCTAATTTTTAAAAAATATTGAAAAAATTTACCAGTAAAAACCTATACATAGAAAAATTACTTGGGGAGAAGTATTGTTTAAACATTTTATTTTTTCCAATTTTAAAAATTACATTTCAGCCCCTAATTATTTTAAATTGATTTGTGTATATGGTGACAAATAGAAGTCTCCTGCATCTCCAGATTTCTCAGTACCATTTATTGAAGAGACTGTCTTTTACCGAATGTTGACTCATGGTACCTTTGTCAAAAATCAGTAGTCTGTAAGAGGGGATTTATTTTGGGGTTCTTTCATTTGTTCAGTTGGTCTGTCTGTTTTTTATACGAGATTTTTATTCAGTTGGTCTGTCTGTTTTTTATATGAGATTTTTGGGGTTTTTTTGTTTTCTATAGCTCATAGTATATTTTAAAGTCAAGTAGTGTGATACTGTCAGCTTTGCTATTCTTGTTCAAGATTGCTTTGCATACTTGAGGCTCCATACAAATTTAGGATTTTTTTTTCTATTTTAGTGAAAAAAATCATTGGTATTTTCATAGAGATTACAATGAATATGTAACTCTCTTTCAGCAGTGTGGACACTTTAATAATGTTAATTCTTTCAATCCATTACCACAGAAAAAGTTTCCAATTGTTTCTGTCATCTTTAATTTATTTTTATCACCATTTTATGGTTTATATTATAGAGATCCTTCACATAAGGGATAAAAAATTTCTAGAAGCCTCCCAAATCCCGTGCCTTTGGGAGGCTGAGGTGAGTGGATTGCCTGAGCCCACAGGTTCGAGACCCACCTGAGCAGCGAGACCTCATCTCTACAATATATCAAAAAATCAGCCGGCGTGGTAGCATGCGCCTGTAGTTCCAGCTACTTGGAAGGCTGAGGTGGAAGGATCGCTGGAGCCAAACAGGTCAAGGCTGCAGTGGCCGGGAGCGGCCACTGCACTCCAGTCTGGGCGACAGAGACTCCAACTCAAAAAAATAAAAAATTTCTAGAGCCACTTTCCCCCAGAGACAGACACACTCTCTTGTTCCAGTTCCAAGAAGGCATGGAACAGTAGCTACATGAGCAACAGTGGGTGAAGCATAGTGTCAACTTCTTTTGGGGAAGGGAGTGGGTAGCACACATTGTGGACTTCAGTTCATTTGGGCTTAGTGCCTGTGAGGACTGCAGAGGTCTCCAGTGGTGGTGTCTGTAGGTGTTCAAGGTTGTGACAGGAGATATTGGAGTCTTCTTGCTTACCTTTTCCTTGCAGAGAGAAGTTCCTCCTGGTTCCAAGGTCAGCTGGGTTTGTGAAGTTCAGATATGTTCTATGGTTTTCTATGTGGCTATTCTGAGTTTCTGCATTCTACAGGGTTTCATCTGCTCCTCTGATGAACTCCAGCACTCTCTTTCAGTTATTTTTGTCAAAATGCCATTGCTTATTCATTGTTTTGACAGTTTCTGTAGGGAGATATGAGCACTAAGGGCTTCTAGTCAGGCATCCTATTGATATCTCTCATGGGGAAAAGTTTCAAAATTCACAGTTTTAAAAAATAAATAAAACTTTATTTAGACTGTTTGATTTTTTTTTGTATCAGCTTTAGGAAGTTATTTTTTCCAAAGATTTCATTTAACTTATTCAAATTGTTCTATTTATTACCAACAGCTTGTTCATAATATCTTCTATTATCATATTAATGTCTGTAATTTTCACAGCTATGTTTTTCTTGATATGCTGTTGAAAATTTATCTCTGTTTTTTTCTTTCATCTTCACAGAAGTTTATCAATTTTATGTTTTTCAAATAATTTACTTTTGACTTTTTATTCTCTTTTTGATAATATTTTCTTTGTTATTCCCTTTCTCTTACATTATTTGTGTCAATTTGTTGTTATGAATCTAATTTCTTGATGCTTAAATAGTTTATTTTTGTCATAATTTTCTTATATTTGTTGTTAAGGTTAATTTTTTTTTATTATGACGTTACCTGCATATCAAAAAGTTTGTGCTCTTGAAAGTTTAATATATTTTCTAATGTTTATTTTTTACACATTAACTGTTTAGAAATTATATTTCTGAATTTTTTGCATGGGATATTTTCTAGTTATATTTTATTATTGATTTTTAGCTTAATTCTACTAGATCAGAAAATATTTTGTGCATCTTCGGCTTTTGAAATTTGTTCACAGTGCTTTAGGAATAAACATAACATCACTTTAAAAATAATGCTCCATGTTTACTTGAAAAGAAAGTGCATTTTCCATGGTTGGAATTTTGAATTTTAAATAAATCAATTCAGTCATGTTTATGAATTATGTTTTTCATATATATGTTTGCTGATTTGCTTTTCTATCATTAAGATAAAGTATATTGCAAAACTCTATATTGTTATTATATATCTATTTTTAACACCTAATTTTTTCTGCCATATTTTGCTTTATAACTTTAGGAATAAATTATCATATGCATAAATTTTTAGAAGTCTTCCTTGTGATGTATTTATTCCTTTAGCTCTAATTATTTTTTTTGTCTATAAAATGGTTTTTTCAGAAGTTAGTGTACCTATACCAGGTTCCTTGTGGTTACTGTTCTCATAGTATATCTTTTACAGTCTTAATTTTAAACCTGTTATTTGCTTGCATGTATAGCATCTGTCTTGTGAGAAATAAAATCAGTATTGAAGTGCTTTCTTCACTTCCATTTTCATTGCAGCACTATGTACAATAACTGAGATAAGGAAACAGGAGACTAGCTACAAGTGCATGAATGGATAAATATGTGTCTTATTGCTATACTGAAAGAGAGAGAGAGAATAAAATATTATTCAGTTTAAAAAAAGAAGACCCTGCAATTTGTAGCATTATTAATGAACCTAGAAGACCTTATGCTAAGTGAAAAAAGCCAGACACAGAAGGGCAAAGTATGTATGATATTACTTAAATATGGAATCAAAAGTGTCAAACTCATGGAAACAGAGAGTAGAATGGTGATATTCAGTGGCTGGAGTAAGGGAGAAAGAGGAAATGTCAGTAAAGGGGATGCAATGCTAGTTATTCAAGGCAAGTTTTGGGGCTTTAACATATAGCAATGTGACTATAGTTAACAATAGTTTATGTTATTAGTACTTGACATTTGCTAAGAGGGTGGATCTTAAATATTCTCACCATAAAACATAGGAGAAAAAGTAATATGTGAGGTGATAGACATGTAAATTAGCAGAATTGTGGTGACCAATTCACAATGTATATATGTATCAAAACATCAGGTTGTACACCTTAAATATACTCATTTTTTTAATCAAGGAGAAATAAGCATATGTAATTTACCACCTTTACCATTTTAAGTGCATAGTTTAGAGGCAATAAACACATTTATATTCTTTTGTATACTCTATTTACATTTGTTAATAGATCCAGTAAAACTGTAAAAATGAATAAATATTATAGGAATACAGCCTACTTATGCAGTCAATCCTCACTTGTACCCCACATTCCTATAAAATAAAATTTAAAAATAAAATAAAGGAATCTAAATTTACACAAAATGTATATATTTAAGAAATTGTCATCCTTCATGAAAATAAACCAAAAGAAAAATAAAACTCTTACTTAAAATCTGAAAAAAAATTAGCAGATGGAGCACTTTCTTACATTTGTATATTCTTAAAAATGCTACTTTAAATAGATTTAAGTTGATTTCTCACTCATCATTTTCTTACATAGAAAGATTAATTTGTCCAAAGTAACATTTTGCAATATGTTTCTATGGAACTTTGCAGTTTTGGCTAAAGTCTAACAAAAAGGGGATCTGTGAATGTGACCGTGGGACAGTCCCAAGAAAATCATAGAAGAGGGAATTTATCTTTAAAAGAAAACTGGAATTGAAACTGACAACAATTCTTGATCAAACCCCAAAAGCCCGAACCATAAGAGATAAGGTAGACAAGTGGGACTTCATCAAATTGAAAAGCTTCTGCAAAAGCAAAGAAACCATCAGAGAACTGGGAGACAGCCCACAGACTGAGAAAAAATATTTGCCAGCTGTATATCTGACACAGGCCTAAGAGTTAGGATCTACAAGGAACTCAAACATGCCAAAAAGAAAAAAAGAACAAACAACCCAATTACAAAGTGGGCAAAAGATATTAATAGACACTTCTCAAAAGAAGATATACAAACAGTCAACAGATACATGGAAAAATACTCAGCTTCACTAGTCATCAAAGAAATGCAAATTAAAATTACAGAGAGATATCACCTAACTTCAGTCAGGATGGCCATCACAATAACTCAAAAGATATCAGATGCTGGAGTAGATGAGGGAAAAAAGGAACAATTCTACACTGTTGATGGGTGAATAAACTAGTACAACCTCTGTGGAAAACAGTTTGGTGATTCTTAAAAGACCTAAAATTCGACCTTCCATACAACCCCACGAGTCCCCTTCTGGAAATATACCTAGAAGAACTCAAATCACTCTATAAAAAGGATACCTGCACATGCTTGTTTATAGCAGCATTATTCACAATAGCAAAAACATGGAATCAATCATGCTACCCATCAAAGGAGGACTGGATAAAAAAATGTGGTACATGCACACGATAGAATATTATGCAACCATAAATAAGAACAAAATTATGAACTTCATACCGATTTGGATGAACTTAGAATCTGTGATACTGAGTGATCTATCACAGAAACAACAAACTGAGTACCACATGTTCTCTCATAAGCAGATCTTGAACAATTAATTATCATAATACTAGAAGAAAAGGATTGACAGTAGTGAAAAGTACCAAGGGAGGGTGGTATACACCTCATCAACAAGGATAACTCCAAAATGAACATTTGTATACGTAACCCTGAATTGTACCACTCATCTTTAAATAATACATTTTTTAAAAAAGAGAACTGGCCATGTACAGAAAGTATGTTAGTTAAAAAAAAAAAAACTGGTTAGGCAGTGGTGGAATTTTGTCAAACAAGGAGGAAATAATTGTACCACATAATGCTCCAAAAAATTAAAATTAATATTAAATGTTTTCCATTGGAATTTGTCTTCTGCATGACTTTAATTTAGAAGAAATCTTATTAACATTTTTGTTAATTATTGTTGGGTTGTTATCAGGCATTACTTATTTATACTTTGCCCAGTTTTTTGTAGTTACTTGTGAATTGTGCCATCTCAAAATTAAAAACTGGGATGTAGTTATATTTACCAATATAACAGAGCAATTTCTTGTGGAATAGCAAAATTGTTTTCTTCCCTATTTTTAATTTTTTGCTTCATTTTATTTTGTTTATGATTCCCAAGCTCTTTGATTTGGTATAGTTATTTTTTATCAGTGATTCTTAGCATACATCATTCCAATTTTTTTGCTATGAGTTTTTTGCATGTTTACAACTATGTAGTATTTAATGGTTTTTGGTGTGTAACAAACATGCATAAAAATATGCATGAAACATGTAAAACAATGAATTATTACAAAGTAAATACATTTGAGTAACCAGAAAATAATATCCTCACTCATATTCAATCACTTTCTCACCTTCCAAAGGTAATAACGATTTATCTTAAAAACAAATATTGTACATCAAATTTTTATTTTTATTAACATTTTATTACAGAACAATTTTAAACATATTCAAAATCCACAAAGTAATACAAGGTTTTTGTAGATTAGTACATATTCTCTTCAATACAAGGGAAACCTCAAAACAAGGAATTTATTTATAAAAAATAATGTGTTTACTCTTTCGTGTTTAAACTTCAGTCATCTTCAAAGTACTCTCTGTTTGATGCAATACACTTATCAAGATGCTTTTTCCAGTACTCAAGACAGTTTTTGAACTTGTCAATTTTGATGCCTTTTGGTGCTTCTGCCATGTTTTGTTTCATTTCTTCTATATCAGTAAAGCATTTCTTATTGAGGACTCTTTTCATCTAGGGCAACAAAAAAAAGTCACTTGGGGCAAGATTGAGTGAATAGGGAGGGAAGACGAGGCAGAAGGATCATGCAATTTTTGGTCAAAAACTGCTGAACAGTTAGCTCAGTGTGGTTAGGGATATTTGTAAATCACCAATCACGAAATAGGCAGATGCACTGAATCTCCAAGAAAAAAAAATTACTGAAGTTGAACACTACCTCTTACAACAACACTAGCTGGTACACTAATATCAATGGGCTCTTGGAACACTTTCCTACTGGGGGAAGCCTATACTACAAGGGACTCAACCTCCAAATATAACTCCAGTTTTTGAGGGGTCTCCCCAATACCAGAACAAATCAGCAAGCTATGAAGGAAGATAACAAAAGAGGAAAAAAGTAATAAAAGATCTACAAAAAAACTAGAAAATAAGTAACAAAATGGCAGGAGTAAGTAGTAAGACCTTAACTAATGACAATTTCTTTGAATGTAAAGGAATTAAACTTTTCAACTAAATGAAATAGAGTAGCTAAATGGATTTTTTAAAAAGACTTAAATATAGGCACCTACAGGAGAGTCACCTGTAAGAACATACATAAACTGAAAATGAAGTAGTGGAAAAAGATACTTCATGCAAATCCAAAACAAAAAGACCAAGAGTAGTTACATCTGAAAAGAAAATAGACTTTGAGACAAAAGCTGTTAAAAGAAAAGACAAATAAGCAAATTGTATACAGAAAAGGAGGTCAATACAGCTAAAGAAGTCAATACAGCAAGAAGCTATAACAAATGTGCACACAACAATGGCACATGTAAATATAAAAATCAAATACTAATGATCCTGAAGGGAGACAGACTATATTACATTAGTATATGTAGTATAGAACTTCAACATCTCAGCTTTAGCAATGAATAAATCATCTAGACAGAAATACAGCAACAGCAACAAAATCAAAGTTAAACTGATTCCAGAACAAATGTACCTAACAAATATTTGAAGAGCTTTCTATATAAATAACAGTTGTGTCATATACATTCTTCTCAACAGCCCATGGAGCATTCTTCAGGATAGATTATATGTTAGGCCATGACACAAGTCTTAGCAAAATTTTAAGACTAAAATAAAATCAAGCATTTTAAAAAATAATTGTATAAACTAGACATCAATAACAGGATGACTTTTGGATACTGTACAAATACATGGCAAATACATGTAGACAACATACACTTGAAAAACCAATGAGTCAGGGAAGAAATTAAAAAGAAAATTTTGAAAAGTATTGAGAACAATGAAAACAAAGCTACAGGTAAAGATCCAACAAAGAAAGAGAACTACAGGCCAATATCTTTGATGAACATAGATGCTAAAATTCTCAACAAGATCCTAGCAAACCGAATTCAGCAATACATCTCAAAAATCATCCATCATGACCAAGTAGG
>NW_007253124.1:50431-51182 GCF_000164805.1 Carlito syrichta
GTATCACATTACCAGACTTCAAACTTTACTATAAAGCTACAATCATCAAAACAGCTTAGTATTGGTATAGGAACAGGCATATAGATCAATGGAATAGAATTGAGATTCCAGAAGCAAAACCTCAATTTCTTAACCAACTCATCTTCGACAAGGCCTCCACCGCCTACCACTGGGAAGAGGAGTACCTATTTAGTAAATGGTGCTGGGAAAACTGACTGACCACATGCAGAAGATTGAAACAGGACCCCTATCTATCCCCATGCACAAAGGTTAATTCCAAATGAATCAGAGATCTAAATGTAAAACCTCAAACCATAAGAACCTCAGAAAATGAAGGAAATACCCTCATGGAAATCAGAACTGACATCCAATTCCTGAACAAAACCTGAAACCCAGAGGTCATAAGAGAGAAGATAGACAAGTGGAACCTTATTAAACTGACAAGCTTCTATAAGGCCAAAGAAACCATCAAGAGAGCAGGGAGACAGCCTACAGACTGGGAAAAAATATTTGCCAACACCAGTTCTGACAAAGGCTTAACATCCTGGATCTACAAGGAACTAAAATGTGCTGAAAAGAAAAAAACAAACAACTACATTATCAAATGGGCAAAAGATATGAACAGACACTTCACAAAAGAAGACATCCGAGCAGCCAACAAACACACGAAAAAATGTTCAACTTCACTAATCATCAGGGAGATGCAAATCAAAACCACACTGAGATACCACCTCACTCCAGTCAGAATGGC